>NC_057795.1:688200763-688201072 GCF_018294505.1 Triticum aestivum
GGGGGGAATTGGTCCCGGTTGGTGCCACCAACCGGGACTAAAGGCCGCAGCTTCCCGCCCTTTGGGCTGCCGAAAAAGAGGCCTTTGGTCCCAGTTGGTAGCACCAACCGGGACTAAAGGGTGCATTAGTCCCGGTTTGTGCCACCAACCGGGACCAATGCTCCTTGTATATAAGTAGCACTTCGCAGTTTTGCAGAGTTCATCGCCACCAGTTGCCCCCCGACGACGCCGAGCACATCGACGCCGCCAGGCTGCCCCGACGCCGCCCGCCGCCCCCGCCGTCGCCGTCGCCGTCGCCCGCGCCCGTCG
>NC_057795.1:688201731-688202589 GCF_018294505.1 Triticum aestivum
CCGGCTCTGTTTTTTTTCATTTTTATTAGTTTAATTTTTTTGTTCAATGTATATATATGTGTATGTATGTGGCTATATATATATGCGGCTCTGTTTTTTCATTTTTATTAGTTTAATTTTTTTGTTCATATATATATATATATATATAATGTATATGTGTATGTATGTGTGTATGTAATGTTCAAAAATTGTTCAGAGCATGTTTTTGTTCATATATGTATTTATTGTTCATATGTGTATTTATTGTTCAGAACAAGCAATACTAAAAGAATGAGAGGAAAAAGGAAAATAAGAAGAGGAAGAAAGGAGAAAAAGAGGAGAGGAAGAAGAGGAGAAATAAATAAGAAGAGGAAAAAAGAAGAAAAAGAAGAGGAGAAGAAGAAAGGAATAGAGAAGAAAGAAGAAATTCTATTTTTTCTTCTTTCTCTATTCCTTTCTTCTTCTCTTTTTTTTTCTTCTTCTTCTTCCTTCTTCCTTTTTCTCTTTTCTTCCTTTTTCTTAATTATTTTCCTTTCTCGAGGGAGAAGAAGAAAAAGAAGAGGAGAAGAAGATATAACCCCCTCTAGATAACTTCGACATGAGGGGCGGTCGATATATATATACCCCCTCTCGACCGTGATAACTTATACAACTGCAGCACCCCCCTTGGCCCTCTCGCTCGACCAAAACTCTCGAGGACAGCCAAACCCTAGAGAGAAAACGATGTTGTGGTCTCCTACCCCCTCCCACCGCGCCCCTACCCGACAAATTAACTCTCTCGAGGCCACCCAAATGTATCAAGTTAAAAGAGCGTTATCGTCGAGGCCACCCCAAACCCTTGAAGCGTTGTGTCGAGGCCACTAACATGATTCCTTATTG
>NC_057795.1:688202599-688249318 GCF_018294505.1 Triticum aestivum
ATATATATATATATATATCCATCTGTACCATGTTTGAATAATAATTGACATGTTGTAAATATTTGCAGAAACTATGGAGCACTCCCGAGACGAAGAAACAGAAGCGATGTTGGGGGACATAATCGCAAATGGATCAAGTGATGATGTTGCGTCATTTCTCCTCGACACCGTTGATCAGCTAGATGAAGAAGAGGGCTATGTTTATGATGGTGGCTTCGACCCATTAATGCCGGTACAAGAGGAGGACTATGTTCATGATGGCTCCGGTGACACAATGGAGGTACAAGACGAAGGAGACCGTGCTGACTGCTCCGGTCACCGAACCGAGTCCGGCCAGGTATATATATATATTAGTTAAGCCCGTGCTGACTAGTTAATTGATGCATCCATTGTTTTGGTATATGTACACATATTAATTACTGTCGTCTTTCTTCCTTATAATTTCTAGCCCTCCGGATCGAGCACAACTTCAGTAAGGAGACGAGGCCCGAAGAAAAAGTTGAGCTCGGATGAAAAGTTTGAGATCATAGAAATCGCGCCCGACGGCGAACCGATTGAACCCATCCGGACAAGGAAGGCATTTTCTGCTTAGTGCGGGGTTCTTGTTAGGGACAGGATCCCGATCAGCATCCAGCAATGGTATAAGCCTGCTAAGGATGAAGACGCTGAGGTGTCTTATGTCAATGATATGCAGAAAGAAGATCTTTGGACTGAGCTGAAGGCAAATTTCACCCTACCGCCAGAGGAGGATCCGGAGAAGACAGTTAAAGAGCAATTAATCAAGTCTTGTGCTCTTAAGAAGATGGCAGGCCTAATGAGGAGGTGGAGGAAAGAGCTGAACCAGTTTGTCAAGGAAAAAAAGACACCAGAATTCATCGGCAAATATGAGAAGATCAAAGATCACTGGCCCGCATTTGTGGCCCACAAGACATCGGAAAAGAGTAAGAAGATGTCGGAGACAAACAAGAAAAATGCTGCGAAGAAGAAGCTTCACCATCGCACGGGGTCAGGTGGCTACCTCAAAGCCCGGCCTAAGTGGTCCAAGGCTGAGCATGATCTGCTTAAAAAGGGATCGAACCAGAGACAATGTGCTGGCCAGACCGTTGCCGGACTTGGTTCTTCGGGGCTGGTGGAACCTTGGACCCTGTAACAGGGAAGTGTCAGTGGACGGACGAGCAACTGCAAATACCACTCAAGAACCTTCGACACTATATCGATGCAGCGCAGCGAGGGACGTTCCTTCCAAACAGGGAGAAGGACGAGCTCACAATGGCCCTTGGGAATCCCGAGCACCCTGGACGGACACGAGGCACGCCAGACTCCATTCCGTGAAAGGTTGGTTTTCCGGACGCAGGGGGTTACAAAACCCACGAGAGGAGGAAGAAACTGGAGCAGGACCAAATGCAGGCGCTGCTTGGAAGGGTAATGGGGCTAGAGGATCGAGAAGAGGAACGAGAAGCAGCAGATCGCAACAAACGACATGCCGAAGCTTCCCCCGAAGCTACCCCGCCATCTCAGCGGAGAAGCAGCGTGGCTTCCACCGAGCTGCTTCAGCCGGAGCATGTCTTGACGGCTCCTGCCAGCTATCCCGTGGATGGTATCATGGAGTCTCAAAATTGCCACATGATGGCGCGATGGATGAATTTGAAGGTCAAGGCGGCTGTTGGCCAAGTTTATCCTAGTGGACCCGGCACAACTTATCACTGCCAGCCGATTCCAAAAGGATATGCTAAGGTGATGATGGATGAAATAACGGAGGGATTTGAGGACCTCGTGCTTGACCACCCTACCGATGAAGGGGAGACTATGTTGGGTTCTGCTCTGAAGACTCCATGCCTATGGAAGAAGGAGCTCATCAACCTTCTGAACTGGACGCCTCCGCCTCCTCCTCCAGCTTCGGCGAGTCAGGGCACTCCGCCTCCTCCACCGCCTCCTCCTCCGGCGAGTGACGATCAGGGCACGTGTGGCGGCACTCCGCCTCCTTCTCCGGCGCATGGCGGCACTTCGCCTCCTTCTCCGCCTACGCCGGCGCTCCCGAGCAGCCAGCAGCATCCTCCTTCTCCGCCTCGCCAGCAAGGGCGGAAGAGAACCGCCGCCGCGGCAAGGGCGGAAGAGAACCGCCGCCGCCCCGGCTGCTCCGGTGTGTCGTACTCCTTCTCCTCCGCCTCGTAAGCAAGCACGAAAGAAGACAGAGGCCGCAGCCGCTCCGTCTGCTCCGGCGTCTAGCAGCACAACCAGAGGCGGGAGGTAATACAAATACGGTCCATCATCTCTCAAGCCTCTAGAGAAGTTACCGTACAAGAGGTCCGAGGAGGAAAACAATACGATTGTGCAGGCCCACGTGAAGGAGTTCTTTGAAGGGGTGAAAGCAAAGAGACATCCACCTCCGGAGGAGAAGGTAGATCCGGTGAAAGCAAAGCGCACTATCGATGCCCTGAGGAAACCACCAAAGTCTCCGCCGAGAACCAACTATGAGCGCATTACTGAACAGACATATCTCCAAGCCCAGCGGTCGGGAACTACTGTCAGTGCTAAAAGGTCAAAACAACAAGCAAAGGGGGAAAAAATTGCCCAGCTCGGCGAACAAGCACAACAATCGTGCCCCCCGCTCAATGTGTCTAATGCTCCGGGGACGGTGGCCGGTTATGGCAATCTTGACGATTACCTGCCTGACGATGCACTTCCTGATTTCTTGAAGGTGGACGGACACAGATACGAGTACGGGAAGCCTCTCGTCAAAGATGAAAAATCTCTGACAACAATGATGCGAAGATTCCATAATTGGTACATGGAAACCTGCAGAGAGTCTGATGGTAAGAATGCTTTGTATCTGCATATTAAAGAGGAGCACGATCTCGTTGCAAATGATCTGTTGACTGTTCCATTTGTGGAGTTCTTCGAGTTCTTCAATCAAAAGGCCCTCGATAAATTAATGGTCTTTTGCTACTGCTTGTAAGTACTATTTCTGTCATTAAGTCTCTATATATAGCTCGGCTCTTTCATTGCATGCATGTATTTATAATTAATTATCCTCAATATATTATGCAGATTGAAGATCGTCGAGTGCAAAAAACAAGAAATTTATGATATTGGGTTCATTAACACAAATATCATAGATGTATTTCTGGTTAAAAAGAACGTCAAAGAGGCCGAGGACAACTTGCTACGATCGTTGATAAAAAATCAAAACAAAGATACCATACTCTTTCCTTACAACGGCCCGTGAGTGTTACTGTCGTGTGCATATTCGGTTTCCCTTATTACTCAAGCGAGGTTATAGTAATGTAATTGATGAGTTATGCATGCGTGCGCAGGTACCACTATATTCTTCTGGAGATTAAGCTTGAGCGTGGACTAGTAACCGTCTTAGACTCGAGACGGAAAGATCCCAAAACCTATGCGGACATGACTGAAATGCTCAGCAAGTAAGTTCAATCGATCATAATTATCGCACCATATCGGTAACTTTTTGTTCATTTCCTGATATCTCAAGTAATAATAATTATTTTCTTTGTCTTGCAGGGTTTGGAAACAGTTCACCGCAGAAGCTCCGGGACTGCCGAAGAAGCTGCGATATACATACCCGAAAGTAAGTACTACTGGCTAGCTAGTTGCGCGCATCTCCGGCCCGTTGATTCTATATATAGCTATACTTTCATCAATGCCATTTATAATGCTTCATTATCAGTTTGATTGACCTCTATTTCTCGTAAAGTGCTTGTGGCAGGAGGAAGGGAATGATTTCTGTGGATACTACGTGTGCGAGTTCATCCACACCGCGACTTTGAAAAACAAGCGGGGCTACTCTCAAAGACAATATGAAGTGCGTAAGCAATAATATTCACAATTTCATTTTATTACACCATCATTTCTGTTGAGTTTCATTCATATATATGTAGTAATTAACCCCCTTCTTCAAATTAGACGTGGCAGATGCGGAATGAACTCCTAGAACCAGATCGCATGAAAGCAATTCAAGAGGAATTGGCGGGATTCTTTCTTGACCACGTCATCAGTAAAACCGGAGAATACCATGTGGAAATTGATTTCAAATTCTAGCTAGGGGTTTGTAATTATAAGAGATCTTATACATATTGTACATGTATGTAGCCAGTAGCGTCGGATACATGATACGGAAACTTGTTGTTCGACCAACCTCTCGGAGAAGGAGAGGTCGATCGATCACTTCTCTCGGTATGCATGACGAACTTCTGTACTGAATGGTTCTCTCGATCACTTATGTATATATAGTACGTAGCGTCTAAGCACGGACATAAGAGAGGACACTTCTCTCTATTAATTAGCTAGCTAACACAATATATGAAACACCTAATTAAATTAACCCCCCCAAACCCCCAACCTCCCCTCCTTTCAAAAAAAAACAAAAAAACCCCAGCAACTGGAATGCTGACGCGTGGATGCATTTTGGTCCCGGTTGGTGCCACCAACCGGGACCAAAGGCCCCCTGACTGGGGTGGGCGCACAGGGCCACGTGGAGGCGCATTGGTCCCGGTTCTGGATTGAACCGGGACTAATGGGTGGAGGTATTAGTAACGACCCATTAGTCCCGGTTCATGAACCGGGACTAAAGGCCCTTACGAACCGGGACTAATGGGTGGTTTTCTACTAGTGCTAGGACCATAGCTGAATAGTATGGACATCTTCTCAGTGTGTTATATATTCTTTTGTTCCATCTTTCTTCAAAAAGAATCGACATGAGAGATCAAGGGAATATCAAATGGGTCATGCTTGGTGCATCATTATGTAGTATCTTTTTTGACCTTCTGCTTTCCTTATCACTCCTTTTGAGGTTACTATTCAACAACTAGAATGGGAAGTATGCAACGAGGAGATATGTTACCATATACTGTTGCCAATCCATAAGTCACTATTAACAAGCAATTTTATTCGATTGATGTATTTCAGCATGCTCTGCTTCTGGATGGGTACTATATGATGATAGTGTTGTTATAAAGGTGAGATGCCACCAAAGTGTTTCAGAGGCTCACATCTGTCAGTACTCATTAGATAGAATTTGTGTTGCAGTTTTTGTTATGTGCTTCTCTAAATTCTCTCCTGGCCATCATCTATCTCTCCTGCATAGCTATCCCGGTGCCATGTCAGAAGCTAAACCAAAACTTTTAAGATGCTTGTGTAGCAAAATGCGTTTGGAGAAGCTCATTTATCTTTCAGTTACTCTTTATGAAGTGTAATATTCTATTTGGTTTTGGTTACCAGTGATGTTTAATTCTCAAGGCTTTGTAAAAATGATGGCTATGCTCAACCTGCTCATACTAACCAACAATAACAGCTCAGTTGTATCCAACATTTCCAATTTATTGGTTATAACAATTGACTTGTGTGTAGGATTCGTCCAGTGTATATTCTGGGACAAACGATGGTTTGGTGATGCTATTAGTTCATGAAAAGTTCAAGGAGGATTTTTGATATTATTTTATTTTTAACGAGTCATGCCAGTAAGCTTTATGTATTTGTTCGCCGTGAGGAGCAATGGAGCATTGCACACTTACCTATGTACTCCCTCCGTAAAGAAATATAAGAGCATGTAGATCACTAAAGTAGTGATCTAAATGCTCTTATATTTCTTTACAGAGGGTGTATATTGATACCTGGTTATGTTGGTCTTTCGTATAAAGGCCTTGCTATCATTATGTATGGTCCTTCTTACCTAATGTGTATTATGAATGGGATTTCAACATGTGGAATGTATTCCTAATCCTGGTCTATAGAACTGCCTTTCTGAACTTGATGTCTCAGTTGTACTTGAACAAGAGCCACCTCGGCGACAGGAACAGGGAAAATCCAGTCCAAGGTGCCACCAATGAACAAGGTAAACATGAGCTGTCGGTCACTTATAAATTCCGTACTTTTGTAGTGTCGATCTACGATTCATGTGAGTAAATCTTACTGTTCTTTGGGCCGTGTATAAAAATATTGTTCGGTTTTCAGTAGTAGTTGCAGTTCTATTGTTGTGAAAGCCTCATGGTCCATTAGAACACCCTTTTCAAAGAGAATACTCAGATCTATTGATTGTGATTTAGTTGTGGCATTGATTTTTATTTAGTCGAATACTCACCTAATGAACTATTAAACGATCTAAATACCACCGATTCACATATTAGCTTGTGCCACCGTTGATTCTTTACTTATTGTGTTATTCTTATTTTTGAGCTTACAGGCCTGGCACATTCTGTTTCCAAATATATTATACCTATCTAATCGTTTGGCGTCTCAAGCACAAGAGCATGAGGTGTTTGCACCAATTGTTTTCTTCACACCACGGCCATGACTTTGATCATCGATGGACATCACCGATCACCTATTCTAACTCTGGCAAGTACCCGGTGATATATGAAGCCACCAGCTCTTGTGATGTACCATGTAAACAACCGTGTGATCTCCCTCTTCTTTTGTGAACACTGCCTCTTTGCCGCATCTATCCATTCTTTTGTACTCAATATCTACCTTGTACGAATATTGCATAGATGGACACTGCATCATTCAATTTACCATGTATGAACATTTGCATCCTTTAAATGTGTTTACTATCGTTCTGGTCGCTATGGAGATGTGTTGTACTATCGTTCTGGTATCCATCGATGATGTCTTGCTCCTATTACATGAGAATGTTTGTTTGTTATCCTGTTAGAATACGTACGCTAAGCCTAGCTTCCTACTTACTTAGCATTACTTGCTTGGTCAGATCGTTGGGACCGGCACCCTCGCGCCAAGGCGCGCTGCCGATCTAGTACTTGCTAACTATTGACAACTTTTCTTGAGATAGGCAAGACAACTCGGTAATCAACCAAGAAGTAGCCAATATTTGGCACAATAATGCCAAAAATTGGCATGCCAATTTTTGGCACTAAACCAATTATGCTCTAGATTCATTCATTTTGCTACGTATGTAGTTCATATTGGAATATCTAAAAAGACTTACATTTAGAAACATAAGGAGTATTGGAATACGGGATATGCTAAGAAAATATTGCACATGGCAAGCCAAATAATTTTATTTTAGTTTGTAGTATTGATGCATGCAAGTGCACAACAATCTCGTGATAAATAAGTCTTATTGATCTCATATGGAGCAAAAAGGAAGTCACTACTATCCTCGTAGTTACATCATCACTTCTACATCTACCCTCACACCCAAACCGGAGTTTGAAAATAGTTCATTGACGTCGACTGCTAGGGGAAACGGTCCTAAGTACTAGAACAAACAGAAATAAATACTAAATAAAGTGAATAGAATAAACTACGAAGAATTAATGTGATGTTTTAGAAGAAAATTACCGAATCCATTTTAAAAATATTCCAAAATTAAATAAATCACTATCTTTTAAACACGAATTAAAATAAAATGTCAAACAAATACTCCCTCCTTCCGAGAAAAGTTGTCCCAAGTACCATTTTGCAAAGAAAACCTCTGCAAAGTCCCGACACAACCCGCACTCCCCGCTCGTCTCCCCCGAGCCAGAGCTCCTCTGCTCGTCTCCCCGCGCCGGGGCTCCCCCACGCCAGAGCTGCCCTCCTCTGCTCCCCGCACAGCTCTCACGCGCGTCGCCAGAGCTCCTACTCCCCACAAGGCCAACATATTGCTTCCCCTCCTCATTTCCCATGGTGAATCACGACGAGGAGAAGGAAGGCTTGATTTTTTTGATCTGTTACCCGACGGCGTCCTTCCCCGAGGGTGGCGAGCCGGAGCTGCCCTTGCGCATCGTTGACCACATCCTCGCTGGCTGGACATCATCGACCACGGAGCCGGTCTTCTCCAAGCGTGCGCCGCCGAGACGCCGAGGCCGAGGCGGAGCTCCAGGCCATCGAGGCCGCATACGCCACCGAGTACGCCAAGCGCCGCCGCCTCCCCGACTGGTCCAAGATACCCGTGCCCGCAGGCGTGTGCACCTCCTCGCCGTCGTGGCCCCCCCCCATGCCAAGGTGAGGCTCCCCCCTCTTCTCGCCCCCACTCCAAAATGCTTCTTTTGAGTACAAGTTCATTGAAAATTTAGTCTATTTTGAAGCTTTTGAGCTTCTTTAGCAAGTCCACTGTAAAAATTGAGTACAAGCTCACTGAAAATTTTATGGAGTGTATGTTTTGCGGTCACTGGATTTTTTGGAGTGTATGTTTACTAAATTTTCTGGAGTGTATGCATTGGGGTGCTCCTAGGAGAGAGGATTCATGGCCATCCTAGCTAGTTGGTGGGTGGAAAACATGTTAGGTTCCCAGTATTCATCAAACCCGAGTTGATTTACTACTGTTATGGTTGCGTGAACAGTCTGAATTGGTTATTACCTTGATATGCAAATGTTGATGTTGTCTGAACCTTTTACTTGCATGGAACATTATGACACTGCTAAGAACAAGTGCATTGCTAAACATTAAGCACCATATAACATTGCTAAAGATTAAGCAAAAAATAAGCACTAGATTGCATTTCAACAGCCAGAATTTTAACAGAAAACGAAGAACAAGTGCAAACACAGACAGAAGATGGCATCAAAGAAGAGAGATGTAGCATTAGATTGATACGATGTGCTAAATACTCCTACATGTTGCCAATTATTGATGCTTATTTTTGTTTTGCTCTCTCTAGGGAGCAAATTTGCTTCTGATATGTATTCTACAGGAGCAGCTTCTTCTTAGTATTTGTAGTATCCCTATTGATATTATTCCAAATAAATTCAAACAAAATCAAAAATCCAGTCACTAGTGATGGATTATTTATAGTATAATTACCAAGTTTAGTAAAATTCAGTCTAAAATTGACAGCAAACTGTTAAGACAACCACTTTGTACTCTTATTGTCTTGTGTTTTCTCTATCTTTCTGTTAGGAAGGATTTGGGGATGTTTTCATAGATGTTTTCCTTCTCCCATTTTAGACCATGATCATTTTAATGCTACAGTGAGGATGTTTTTTAGTGAAGATGATCTTAGTGGTGATACTGTCACAACAAGAAGTTTAATTAACAATCCTTGATCTGTAGAACATCAAGGAAATTTAGTTGATGAAAGCACATTCCATGAACATCAAGGAAATTTCAGCAAACTGCAGTAGGATTTTTCCAAGTTAGTGCTTGCAAAATTTGTCACTATCAACTAAAACATGAGTGTATGTTTTCATTTTCCAAGCTAGTGCTTGCAAAATTTGCAAGCATTGTTCCTTTTTTTTCTTTGTACAATATGGCAGTTGAGACCATGGCAGTAGAGACCATGACAGTAGTGACCATGACAGTACTGAACATATACTCCCTTGAATTCAAATAATTCCAAATTAATTCAATTAATGGGTCATGATGGATGTCTAGAAAATCTTGACATGAAAATTTTGACTGATTTTTTTTTGACAGGTGTAGATTGCTCTGTCCAACAATGTTCCTGTCAGTCCAACAATGTTTATGCTTTTCTAGAAAATCATGCCAGTCCAACAATATTCATCTTTTTAACAGTTTCTGTACATGGAGTACTTGGGATCTTCATTTGACAACATTACAATATTCCAAATTATGCATGGGTATCTACAAAATCTTGACAGGAAATTTTCTGGTCATGTTCTGATCATGATCTTTTTGATTAGTAACAGAGCTTTTTGGTGTATTATTTGGATGAAAAAGTGATGTGATACCCTGGAGTACACTGGCTTCCTTTTCCAAAGTAATGTGATACCCTAGAGTACACTGTCTTTAAACAGAATCAAGTGTTTGCAAGTAAAATGCAATTGACACTGAATGTTGTGCACTGACAGAGTTTCAAATGACTGAACTAATGCTCTTCTCTTTACCTCTAACAAGCTTGCTCATTCATTTTGGCAGTACAATTTTCAAAGGCTTAATTAGTTCCCCATTTTTTTACTCTGAGTATTCAGTTTGACTTAATTCAAAAAAGAGTAAAGTATCATTTCAAAGTTCATGTATAAACTTCAGTTTGACCCTGAGAGGGAATTTGTGCATCTACAGTTTGTGCATCTACAATTGTTCACTGATGCATCTACAATTGTTGACTAATGCAAAAAATTTCACTAATTCAGTTTACTGTACGATTTTGTGCATCAACAATTTGTGCATCTATAGTTTACTCTTACAGACTAAATATTGTGTGTATACACACTCATCAAATTACAGACTGGATGATAACCCGCTGTTGGTGTCAAAACTGGTAGATCTCGGGTAGGGGGCCCCAAGCTGTATGTCTGAGGATCAATGGTAACAATGGACAAAGGGACACAATATTCACCCAGGTTCGGGCCCTCTTAAAGGAGGTAAAACCCTACGTCCTGCTTGATTGTATTCGATGAGTATAGGGGTTACAAGAGTTGATCTACCTCGAGATCATAATGGCTAAACACTAAATTGTCTAGCCTATTAATGTTATGATCTTGCCTTCAGCCTAAGCCCTCCGGTTTATATAGACACCGGAGAGGCCCAGGGTTGTACAGAGTCAGTTTACAGAGAAAGGAAATAGTATATTCGGATACCTATTCTTGCCGTTCACGCATACAGGAGTCTTAACCGGACACGGGAGGTAGTCTTCTTCCTTCATCTTTACAACCCATCAGTCCGGCCCATATTGAATAGGCCGGACACCCGAGGACTGAAGGAAATATGCCCTAGAGGCAATAATAAAGTTGTTATTTATATTTCCTTATATCATGATAAATGTTTATTATTCATGCTAGAATTGTATTAACCGGAAACTTAGTACATGTGTGAATACATAGACAATACATAGTGTCCCTAGTATTCCTCTACTTGACTAGCTCGTTAATAAAGATGGTTATGTTTCCTAACCATAAACATGTGTTGTCATTTGATGAACGGATCACATCATTAGGAGAATGATGTGATGGACAAGACCCATCCGTTAGCTTAGCATTATCATCATTACAGTTTCATTGCTACTGTTTTCTTCATGACTATACATGTTCCTCAGACTATGAGATTATGCAACTCCCGAATACTGGAGGAACACCTTGTGTGCTATCAAACGTTGATACATCTATTTTGCATCATGTTTTCTTACTGTTATTTATAATGTTTTTATCCATAATAATGCTTTTTGGAGTAATTCTAATGCCTTTTCTCTCATAATTTGCAAGGTACACACCAAGAGGGAGAATTCTGGCAGCTCGAAATCTAGACCTGAAAAAGCTACGCCAGGCTACCTATTCTGCACAACTCCAAACAAGTTTATCCTTCACCGATAATTTTTATAAAATATTTAAGGAATATTGGAGCAAATAACTACCATAGGGGCCCACCAGGTGGGCACAACCCACCTGGGCATGCCAGGGAGCCCAGGCACGCCATGGTGGGTTGTGCCCTCCTCGGCCCACCTCCAGTGCCCATCTTCTGGTATATAAGTCATTTTGACCTAGAAAAAATAAGGAGAGGACATTCGGGACGAAGCGCCACCGTCTCGAGGAGGAACTTGGGCAGGAGCACTTTTGCCCTCCGGCAGTGCGATTCCGCCCGGGGAACTTCCCTCCCGGAGGGGGAAATCATCGTCATCATCATCAACAACAACTCTCCCATCTTGGGGAGGGCCATCTTCATCAACATCTTCACAACACCAACTCCTCTCAAACCCTAGTTCATCTTTTGCGTCCAATCTTTGTATCAAAACTATAGATTGGTGCCCGTGGGTGACTAGTAGTGTTGATTACATCTTGTAGTTGATTACTATATAGTTTATTTGGTGGAAGATTATATGTTTAGATCCATTACGCTATTCAATAACCCTCTGATCTTGAGCATGTTTATCGTTTGTGAGTAGTTACTTTCGTTTTTGAGGTCACGGGAGAAATCATGTTGCAAGTAATCATGTGAACTTGATATGTGTTCGATATTTTGATGGTATGTATGTTGCCATTCTCTTAGTGGTGTCATGTGAACGTCGACTACATCACACTTCACCATATCTGGGACTAAGGGAATGCATTGTGGAGTAGTAAATTTATGGTGGGTTGCGAGAGTGACAGAAACTTAAACCCCAATTTATGCACTATTCCGTAAGGGACCGATTGGATCCTAGAGTTTAATGCTATGATTAGAATTTATTCTTAATACTATTCTCATAGTTGCGGATGCTTGCGGGAGGGTTAATCATAAGTAGGATGTTTTTTCAAGTAAGAACAACACCTAAGCACCGGTCCACCCACATATCAAATTATCAAAGTAGCGAACGCAAATCAAACCAACATGATGAAAGTAACTAGATGAAATTCCCGTGTACCCTCAAGAACACTTTGCTTATCATAAGAAACTGTTTTGGCATGTCCTTTGCCTCAAAAGGATTGGGCTACCTTGCTGCACTTTTGTTACTACTATTGTTACTTGCTCGTTACAAATTATCTTGCTACCAAACTACTCTGCTACTTACAATTTTAGCACTTGCAGACATTACCTTGCTGAAAACCACTTGTCATTTGTTTTTGCTCCTCGTTGGGTTCGACACTATTACTTATCGAAAAGAGCTAAAACAGATCCCATACACTTGTGGGTCATCAAGGTTATTTTCTAGCGCCGTTGTCGGGGAGTGAAGCGCCTTTGGTAAGTGGAATTCGGTAAGGAAACATTTATATAGTGTGCTGAAATTTATTGTCACTTGTTACTATGATAAACAATCCTTTGAGGAGTTTGTTCGGGGTATCTTCACCAAGTCCGGAACCACAATTAGTCACCCCTCAACCTACTGCACCTACTGAAAATATTGAATATGAAATCCCTTCAGGTATGATAGAACAACTGCTAGCTAATCCTTATGCAGGAGATGGAACTGAACATCCTGATATGCACTTGATACATGTGGAACAAATTTGTGGATTGTTTAAGCTTGCAGGTTTACCCAAGGATGAAGTGATGAAAAAGGTTTTCCCTTTATCTTTGAAGGGAAAAGCATTGGCATGGTATAGGCTATGCAATGATATTGGATCATGGAATTGGAATCGTTTGAAATTGGAGTTCCATCAAAAAAATTATCCTATGCATCTAGTTCATCATGATCAGAATTATATATGTAATTATTGGCCTCGTGAAGGAGAAAGTATCGCTCTAGCTTGGGAGAGGCTTAAGTCGATGTTATATTCATGCCCCAATCATGAGCTCTCAAGAGAAATTATTACTCAGAATTTTTATGCTCGGCTTTCTCGTAATGATCAAACCATGCTCGATACTTCATGTATTGGTTCTTTTATGAAGAAGACTATTGAATTCCGGTGGGATCTTTTGGAAAGAATTAAACGCAACTCCGAAGATTGGGAACTTGATGAAGGTAAAGAGTCGGGTATAAATTTTATGTATGATTGTGTTAAATCTTTTATGGATACTGATGCTTTTCAAAAGTTTAGCACTAAATATGGGCTTGACTCTGATATAGTGCCTCCTTTTGTGAATCATTTGCTACTCATGTTGAACTTCCTAAAGAAAAGTGGGTTAAATATTACCCATCTATTAAATATGAAATTAAAGAACCAGTACCAGTTAAAGAAGAAACTATACTTTATAATGTTGATCAGTTGTTCTTTCTGCTTATATTGAGAAACCACCTTTCCCTGTTAGGATAAAAGAACATGCTAAAGTTTCAACTGTGGTTAACAAAAGCTATGTTAGAACACCTAAACCTGATGAACAAATTAAAGTAGAACCTAGCATTGCTATGGTTAAAGATCTCTTGGAAGAAGATATGGATGGGCATGTTATTTACTTTTGTGAAGAAGCTGCTAGAATTGTTAAACCTGAGGGGAAAGATAAACATAGACCAGTTGTTGGCATACCTGTTGTTTCAGTTAAAATAGGAGATCACTGTTATCATGGTTTATGTGACATGGGTGCTAGTGTGAGTGCCATTCCCCACTCCTTATATGAACAAATTAGAGATGAAATAGCACCTGCTGAAATAGAAGACATAGATGTTACTACTAAACTTGCTAATAGAGATACTATATCACCCATTGGGATTCTTAGAGATGTTGAAGTCTTGTGTGGGAAGATAAAATACCCTACTAATTTTCTTGTTCTTACCACCCCATAAGATAAATTTTGTCCCATTATATTTGGTAGACCTTTCTTGAACACCGTCAATGCTAAAATAGATTGTAAGAAACAAACTGTCAGTGTTAGCTTTGGTGATGAATCTCACGAGTTTAATTTTTCCAAGTTTAGTAGAAATCATCATGAAAAAGAATTGCCTAGTAAGGATGAACTAATTGGTCTTGCTTCTATCGTTGTGCCACCTACTGATCCTTTAGAGCAATACCTGCTAGACCATGAGAATGATTTACATATGCATGAAAGAAATGAAATAGATAAGATACTTTAAATAACGTCCTCTGGTTAAACATAATTTACCTATTAAAACTCTTGGAAGTCATCCTCCACCCAAGGGTGACCCTGTGTTGAATTAAAACCTTTGCCAAACACTTTGAAATATGCTTATCTTGATGAAAAGAAGATATATCCCGTTATTATCAATGCTAACCTTTCAGAACATGAAGAAGAAAGATCATTAAAAGTTCTAAGAAAGCACCGAGCTGCTATTGGGTATACTCTTGATGATTTAAAGGGCATTAGTCCCACTCTATGTCAGCATAAAATTAATATGGAACCTCATGCTAAACCAGTTGTTGATCATCAACGTCGGTTAATTCCGAAGATGAAAGAAGTGGTAAGAACGGAAATATTAAAACTTCTGGAAGCAGGTATAATCTATCCTATAGCTATATCTGGCCATGGGCCAGGCCGGGCCGGGCTTGGGCCGGGCCTAAAAAAGCCCATGGCAGAAAACTAAGGCCCAGGCCCTCCCAAGCCCTATCACTGGGCCTACTTTTCAAGCCCAAGCCCGGCCCATCTGGTAAAAAGCCCTAAAAAGCCCTTAGGGCTTAGGGCCGTGGGCCGGGCCTCTTCCTTAAAATGCCAATATGCCAAGCCCAAGCCCGTCTAGGCCCTACTGGTGGGCTCAAAACTCAGGCCCAAGCCCGGCCCATGGGCAAGCCCATCGGGCCTAGGCCCTCGATTTTAGGGCCGGGCCTGGGTGGGCCGACAGGGCCGGGCCTGAGATGGCCAGGACTACCTATAGCTGATAGTAAATGGGTAAGTCATGTTCATTGTGTCCCTAAGACGGGAGGTATTATTGTTGTTCCTAATGATAAGAATGAGCTTATTCCAGAAAGAATTGTCAGGGGCTATAGAATGGTTGTTGATTATAGAAAATTAAATAAAGCTACTAGAAAAGATCATTACCCTCTGCCTTTTATTGATCAAATGTTAGAAAGACTATCTAAGTACACATATTTTTTGCTTCCTTGATGGATACTCTGGCTTTTCACAAAGACCTATTTTACAATCTGATCAAGAAAAGACCACCTTTACTTGTCCTTTCGAAACATTTGCTTATAAACATATGCCTTTCATTTTATGTAATGCACCTGCTGTCGGTGTCAAAACCGGAGGATCTCGGGTAGGGGGTCCTGAACTGTGCGTCTAAGGCTAATGGTAAAAGGAGGAGGGGGACACAATGTTTACCCAGGTTCGGGACGTCTCGATGGAGGTAACCCCTACTTCCTACTTGATTGATCTTGGTGATATGAGTATTACAAGAATTGATCTACCACGAGATCATAGAGGCTAAACCCTAGAAGCTAGCATATGGTTATGATTGTTGTTCTCGTCCTACGGACTAAACCCTCCGGTTTATATAGATACCGGAGGGGGCTAGGGTTACACAGAGTCGGTTACAAAGAAAGGAATCTTCACATCTGAATCACCAAGCTTGCCTTCCACGCAAAGGAGAGTCCCATCCGGACATGGGACAAAGTCTTCTATCTTGTATCTTCATAGCCCAACAGTCCGGCATACACATATAGTCCGGCTGTCCGAGGACCCCTTAATCCAGGACTCCCTTAGTAGCCCCTGAACCAGGCTTCAATGATGATGAGTCCGGCGTGCAGATTGTCTTCGGCATTGCAAGGCGGGTTCCTTCTCCGAATACTCCATAGTGGATCTTGAACATAAGAATCGTGTCCGGCTCTGCAAAACAAATTCCACATACAACGGTAGAGAGTATAATATCCCACGAGTCCAATCTGCTGACAACTCATAACGTGACATCACGCCACGGCCTGGTCTTTATTCGAACTGTTTTTTATCCCGCCCCTCCATATTTCAAGGCGCGGTTTCATTGTCACGTCTTGTCGAAGCAGAGATCGTGTCCCCTTATCATGGGATTCTCATCAATACGGGCATGGGTAACCCAACCGTGCCATCAGCACGGCGCTTGGGAAATAAGCGAGTTTTAGGGTGAACGGGGAGGCGCATGATTTTTACTGCCTTTATAAAGGGATAAGGATTCCCCTCTTTCACCCACACCCTTTTCTTCCTTTGCTCATTCATGCTCGAGCTCCAACGCCCAAGCACCCATCTCTTCCGCCCAAAAAGCACTCCAATCATGTCTTGATCCGGAGCTGGAGGCAAGTGGATGGCCTCCTCCGTCAAGAAGGAGGACATCAAGAAGCTCCGGGAGGCCGGGTACTTGTCCAAAGACATCGCTCATCGGCTTCCGGCCAAGGGGTAGATCATCCCCACCCCGGAGCCCCAAGAAAGGGTGGTATTTCTTTCCCACTTCATCCGCGGGCTGGGGTTCCCCCTCCACCCGTTCGTCCGCGGACTGATGTTCTACTACGGGCTGGACTTCCATGACTTGGCCCCCAACTCCATCCTAAACATTTCGGCATTCATTGTCGTGTGTGGGGCCTGCCTCCGCATCCCACCTCACTTCGGCATATGGCTGAAGACCTTCAATGTGAAGCCCAAGGTGGTGAGTGGCGAACAAGCGGAGTGCGGAGGCGCTATGGTGGGCAAGATGCCTAATGTCACCTGGCCCGAGGGCTCCTTTGTGGAGACCGTAAAGGGGTGGCAATCAGGGTGGTTCTACATCACCAAGTCGCGCGGTGCCAATTGGGCGGCGACCCCCGAATTCCGATCCGGAGTCCCCATGCGGCTCACCTCCTGGCAGGAGAAGGGTTTAGCCTGGGGCTCAGCGGAAGAAGTGATCGGGCTCCAGACGTGTATCCAGAACATGATTGACAAGAAAATCAAGCTTGTCAACGTGGTCCAGGTCATGCTCTTCCGCCGGATTCTTCCGTGCCAGATCCGGACTTGTAACCTGTGGGAGTTCGACCCGACCAAGCACCAGGCACTGCTGGAGCTCTTCGATACGACACACGAAGACATCTGGAAAGTGCTTTTTAAGGCCGGCGAGGTACCACCGCCCACGTCCGAAGATCGCGGGCTCAGCATAAAACGTCGGGCTAATCCGGTAAGTTCTTTTATGTTTGCAAGGTATATCCTTTGTCAGCATATCTGCGGGAGGAGCCTAAGCCGCAATGCCAATCTTTCAGGCCTGGGAAACGATAGCGGAGCAGATCGATTGTCCGGCTCCGCTGCCCGAAGATCTAGAAACGCCTCTTCTGACGAAGATGTTGTTTCCGGCGCCTTATGAGGTGCCGGAAAAGAAAACCAAGAAGGCGGCCAAAGGGACCAGAGGGGGTCTCCGCCGCAAGGGTGTCTTGGACGTCTGAAGACGCCGAGACGCCTTCCTTCGTCGGAGACGACAACGACGACGAGGAGGAGGCCCGTTCACCCCCTATTTGGGGAAAAAGAAGAGGAAGGCCTCCACACACGGGGAGGCCGAGGCGCCCAAGAAGGGAAAAATCTCCCTTCCGGACTACTCCGCCGCAGCCACCAACAACAGCGAGGAGTGGGAGCCCAGGGTCAAGCTTAAGGATGGCAATGGATCGGGTTCGGTTCGGGTTGAACAATATCAAATCCATATCCATGTCCATGTAGACAGTATGTGCCCATCCACGAAAAAATCCATGGGCGTAAAATTATGCCCATGTCCAAACCCGATGAATATCCATCGGGTATGGATATCCATCGGGTTCTCTCAACACGTATACATAAGGCATAGCACAACATTCACATAAGCTTCAAATTCTCACAAAATGACATAGCACAAGTGCATGACATCAAATAAGCTCTTAGATTCTCACAAATGACGTAGTACAAGTGCAGATCGCGACATAATCTCTCAAATTCTCACAAAATAACATAAAATCAAATAAGCATAACTACCATTCTAAACATTGGCTGTAATGCTGAACAATTTTTTTGAAATGATCAACCATACATAGAGGGCACATCTTGATCAAAAATAATATTCTCCAAATTGGCGTTTCCATCATCAACCTTTCTTAACTTTTGTTGCTTTGGGCCTATTGGTGCATGCCTAGCACCACAAGAGCTCATGTGGCTCTTCAAATCTAAAGTGCCACTGGTTCATTTTGCAGTACGAAGTTTATGACAATACATGCACTCAACTTTCCATTCTCTATCAATATTTTTTTTGTCAAAATTACCTTCCCATACGACTGATGTGAGAGCTTTCTCTTATTGCCAGCCAGACCTTGCGATGCTCCCACACCACCAATAGCTTGTATGTTAGAATTTGAGCTAGCAGCAGAGTCAACATTTCCAGAGCTAACCACAACAGGGCCTTGTGCTCCATCATGAGAAGCTATTGAGCTATACATGCAAAAAAAAAAAAAATCTCCAGTTCAGTTAAGGAGAGCCATGGTACATAATGTCTGAACTATATAAATTTGGAAAGATTGTGACCTCTAGATTGGATTGAATGGTAACTACAAACCGAAGCTATTTTTTGCCATATCTTCTTTTAGGGACTAATGTAGATCTGCCCAGATTACAAGTCAGATTCTAATGAATCTTAATGATTCGTAGCTCTCTAGATTGAAATACACCGACGTGGTAAAACCTAATTGCTAATTAACATACATAGCTACAGATCACGCCATGTTCAAAATCTGAACAATGCTCATTTGGTAACCAATGAAAACTACCTAACTCTATAAATCTCTTCTAATCGGTACAGTAAACTATAAGAAAAACTTAATTTGTAGACATGCATAAGAATGATTCATCGAAAATTACTATTGCTCCAGTTAGTAATGTAAACTTCAAGAAATACTTAATTTGTAGACATACGGGAGTGGGATTCATGGAACAAAAATATTACTACTGCTCCAACTATTACTGTAAAACTGAAAGAAAAACTTAATTTGCAGACATACATGAGAGGTATTCAGGGGAATTTTTTGACTACTGCTCGATTTACTATTGTAAATTGAAACAAATAATTTGCAGACATACATGCGGATTCAGGGAACAAGCAGGAATACCACACAGAAAAACTTACCCTGAGACTCTGAGAGGATTCGGGGATTTTGGGAACGAGTAGGAACACCACACATAGAAAAATTACTACTGCTCCAGTTGCTACATGCTCATGTTGGACACCCACGTACAGGAACACCACACATACATGAGAGGATTCAGGAAACAGCAAAACTTACCCTGAATGCAGACTATTCGGTGTGTTCATCACCTTCTCAGCACGGTCATGATCCACTTCTTGGTATGCGCCCGTCTCTCTACACTCACGTGCTGCCATGCTCCTAGTCCGGCGCGGAGCGATACTCGTGCGTCGCGCTGCTCCGCGTCGCTGTGCTCTGCATCCCAGTTCAGAGACTTGCGCCGGCCAGCCGCCGTACCCGTGCGTCCCAGGAGAATCCGAGATGGAGGGTCGAGGGGATATAGAGTTGGGCTCCTACTGGACAGTGGCGTTGGGTGCTGAAGTGCTGCATGCCTACACCATATGTAGAGGTAAAGGCTGGTGGCGCCGACGACTGCATCTAGAGCAGCGGGAGGATAGGACAAGGCGAGGAAGATGAAGCTTAACAAGTCGTTTAACGAGGAGATAGAAGAATGAGAAGAGGTGGTGGAGTAAAGTTACGGTGGGAATCGGGAGGGACTGTGCAATTTACTTCTCATTTTTTATAATAAAAAATCATTAGAAGATATGGGGATCATCAAATTTTTCCATACATGTCATACCATCGGGTCGGGTTCGGGTATATCCACGGATACATAATTATGTCCATGCCCTATCCATGAGTAATCGGGTCGGGTTCGGGTGCTGCCCATGGGCATAAAAATGTACCCAAACCCTATCCATTCGGGTCGGGTATCCACGGGTATCCATGTCCATGAATAAAATTGTCATCCTTAGTCAAGCCCCTGGCCAAGTCATAAGTATCCGGACATGGTAATATTTCTGGTTTTTTCACTTTATCGTTTTTTAATGTGTTAGACCATGCATCTGCAGTCCGGCCCGATCCAAAATCGAGCTCTCCTCCTCTTCGAAGGGGTCGTTGGATCCGTCGGCGATGAACATCGAGTCCCTTCCAACGGCCACCTCCCACAAGGCCGCGGACAACACCGATGTGTTGTCCCGAAGGATACCGGGCCAAGGGGAGGCCGTTCCGGTGATGCCGGAGGAAGGAGGTCCAGTTGCCGGGCACATGGGGGAAAAGACCCCTACAGACCCCGACGGTGGGGGCTGAGTCCAGTTCGTCCCTCAGCCAGATACAGCTCCGGAGACCCAAGTGGCTCCGGATTTGGGCAGGCAGCCTCTCCCGAACAAGAGGGGCAAGCCGCCTCCGTCGGTGACCTCTGTCCATCCAGAGGCACCGGACAGATTGCTGGAATCGCGACGAGGCGCTTCCATTATGGAAGAGCATCGTACTCTTATGAGTACGGTGATTGAGAAAGTCCAGTCCGCCAAAAGCGGATTGACCGAAACCTGTATTAGCCTTCTAACAGGCTTTGAGGTAAGTAATATAGTTGTAAAAGAATATCACCTTGTAGACAGTAGCTCCTGATGCTCTGTTCGGTGTTCGGAAAGAAGAACCAAACATAGGATCAAAATATTTTTCGCAAGAGTCTAACATAAAATGTCTGTGTGAATAAGCAGGCGTCGCTGCTAGCCGCTGCCGCTCATACTGCGGAGGTCTCCGGCTTGACGCGGAACCTGGAGTGGGTCGAGGAAGAACTCGGCCTCGTGAGGAAGCAACTGGAGGACAGCCAAGGTATGGACTAACTAGTGCTTTATATTTGGGAGGGATGAAGAGTTCGTACTGACTGAAGTGTCATGCACTTTATTAGGGGCCGCGACCGAAGTAGCGGCCCTCAAGAAGGTGTTGGCCGAGGCCGAGGACAAAGTGGCTAAGGAACGCGCCGCGCGCGAGAAGCAGGAGGCTCGGGTCCGCGAGGTCCAGCAAGAGCTTCAGGACGCCGTCAAAAAGTACGAGTCCTTGGAGCGTGATTCGAAGACTCAAGAGTCCGAACTTGCCAAGGCCCGCCAGAGCGTGCAAAATGCCCGAGCCGAAGCCTAGAGTGCCCTTCGGGAAATACAGGTGGCCCAGGATATCGCGACAGGTAAGGTTTTTATTATGCAAAAGCAAGTGTGTGAAGGAGGCATTCCTTTTACTTACCCGAATTTGGATTTTTTCAGGAGCGTTTACGGATCTGCCGCGCAGCATATCAGATGCTGCAGAGTTCTTTCGAGCCGAAGAAGGGAGCTCTACGGAGAAGTTATTCTGGTCTCAATACCTTGGATCAGAACATCCGTCGCCCCTTAGCGACCAGCCAAAGCAGTTGGTCGAGCTGCACAAGGTGGCCGAACTGGCCATGAAGGACCTAATAGTCCGACTATGGCCTGCCGAGCCCATGCCTAGTAGCTACTTCGGACTCGTGAAGCGGCTGGTCAGTGCCCGCCCTCGCCTTGATGCTATCAAGCGGTCGGCCTGCATTGAAGATGCGCGGATGGCTTTCGCCCGTACCAAGACGCACTGGGCGAAGATGGATGCCACAAAGTTGATGATCGAGGGTCTGCCTGAGGGCAAGGAGCATCGCAAGCCCGAGAAGTACTATGATAGTGTCATGGAGGGATCCCACCTTGTGGCGGAGCAATGTGCCAAGGATATCATTTTTCCATGAAAGCATTATTTTATCCTGTCTTGCCCTATGGAACAAGTTCTTTATGTAATGTAATGCTTGTTATTTAAAATTTTACCTTCTGTGCGGCCGTTTATAAAATCTGGGAGTTGGCCAGTCGTCGGCTTCTGCCCCCACGTAGATAGTACAGGGTTGTTCGGGATAGATCTAAACACTCTTTGTCTAATTTTTTGGTCCTTTAAGGAGGTGTTTAGCGCGACGAACAAGGCAATTGGACTATACAAATTTATCACCCTCACTTAGCCATAGGAGTTCTATAATTTTAAATTTTGGCGTAGCCCTTGGTATTCGGAAGGACGAAGTTGGGGCGCTATACACGCCTAATCGGACGAAAATCGATTCCTCGTATAAAGCGGAAAAAATCTCTAGCAATTTGAAAACCTCTCGAATAGCTGACCAGCTCTCGCCGCATCATGACAGTCAGTTTTCGGCTTTCTCTACTAAGGCGCTCGTCCGGAAGAACCGGGACACAATCGCAGTAGTTCTTCCTTTACTAGCCTAGACGATATAGCGGAACATAGGGTAGCAAGCACAGGATCCGGGCAACCCAACTATTGACCAAAATCATGATTCGGAGCCGATGCATATAATGCTATAAGTTCGGGGTGCCGAACTATACTGTAAAAGTGTTTGGACTTTCTTGCTGTGTTATGGGGTACAATGAATCCCTTGGCGAATTAAGTCGTACCAGAATGTATGGGTGCAATTGAAAATATATGGACAAGGAAAAAATTTAAGTAATGGGCAAATGCGACAGATTATTTTTCATTGTAAGTTGATCGATACGTCAAGGTGTATCTGTACAAAGTAGTGCAATAAGCAAATAAGGCTATTTAACATGCCACGACCAAGAGCGAGCTGCATGCGGGTATTTAAAACAGGTATGACGATCGTTAGCAAAGACCACCTGGGTATTCCCTTGTACGTCCGAGCCCCTAGCTTTCTTGGCGTATTCGTCCCGCTATGGGTCTGGTGAGCAGGTTTATCAGAAAAGGCCTTGAGAGGTGAAAACCCTGAAAGAAAGAGAAAAAGTGAAGGTATGCGGATCCAGGAGCGGTTGAGCCGCATTGCGGGCCGCAGTCTAGTTGTGCCTCCGTCCATGCCCATGGTATTTTAAGTGCGTAGTTGTGTACGCACGACACAAATTTCGCCACTTTATTGGGGCTGGGACGAAGACCGGATTGCAAGCTGAGCTATGGGCGAGCCGGATGGTCCTGTTGTAGAGTAGCGTGGACCCGCTTAACGGTGTCCGGGGGTTTTATTGCCGAATTGATGTTTTGCCTAAGGAGGCTATTATGTACTTCTGCTGCAAGGGCCGCGGTGTGCTCCTCAGTCCGGAGGGAGCGCTCCGTATTTCCATTGGCTGTTATAACACCGTGAGGTCCGGGCATCTTGAGCTTAAGGTAGGCATAGCGCGGCACCGCACTGAAACGGGCAAATGCGGTTCGTCCGAGCAGTGCGTAATAACCACTGCGGAAGGAGACGATATCGAAGAGTCGCTCTTTGCTTCGGAAATTATCCGGGGATCCGAAGACCACTTCCAGTGTGACTGAGCCCGTGCAGCGGGCCTCTACACCTAGTATGACACCTTTAAAGGTGGTTTTGGTGGGTTTGATCCTTGAGGGATCAATACCTATTTTGTGCACTATATCCTGATAAAGCAGGTTCAGGCTGCTACCACCTTTCATAAGGACGCGTGTGAGGTGGAATCCGTCAATAATAGGGTCAATCACTAGTGCGCCTGAACCGCCGTGACGGGTACTAGTCGGATGGTCCCTTCGATCAAAGGTGATCAAACAGGTGGACCATGGGTTGTATTTTGGGGCGACTAGCTCCATCGCGTAGACGTCCCTTAGTGCGCACTTCCGCTTCCTTTTGGGGATATGAGTAGCATATATCATATTCACTGTTTTCACTTGGGGAGGAAACTTCTTCTATCCCCCTGTGTTCGGCGGCCGGGGTTCCTCGTCGTCGTCACTTGGCGATCCATTTTCCTTGTTTTCAGTATTTAACTTGCCGGCCTGTTTAAAGACCCAACATTCTCTGTTGGTGTGATTGGCTGGTTTATCGGGGGTGCCGTGGATTTGACATGGACGATTGAGTATGCGGTCCAGACTGGATGTGCCCGGATTATTTCTTTTAAATGGCTTTTTCCGCTGACCGGACTTAGAGCCAGTGAATTCGGCATTGACGGCCGTGTCTTCAGCGTTATAGCCATTATTTCGACACTTGTGACTGTTGCGCCGGGACTTGCCGTTGCTATCTTTGGCTTCAGAAGTGCCAGGTTTGCTTGAGGTGCTGTTGCTACGAGCTAGCCAGCTATCCTCGCCCGCACAAAAGCGATTCATGAGCGTCGTGAGGACTGCCATGGACTTCGGCTTCTCTTGGCCGAGGTGTCGGGCGAGCCATTCATCGTGGATATTATGTTTAAAAGCCTTTAGGGATTCGACATCCGGATAGTCGACGATTTGGTTCTTTTTAGTTAAGAACCGAGTCCAGAATTTTCTGGCTGACTCTCCGGGCTGTTGGATTATATGACTTAGGTCATCGGCATCCGGAGGTCGGACATAAGTGCCCTGAAAGTTGTCAAGGAATGCATCTTTCAGGTTCTCCCAACTGCCAATACTATTTTCGGGCAGACTATTTAACCAGTGCCTAGCTGGTCCCTTGAGTTTTAGCGGGAGATACTTGATGGCATGGAGGTCATCGCCGCGGGCCATATGTATATGGAGTGAAGGAAATATGCCCCAGAGGCAATAATAAATTTATTATTTATTTCCTCATATCATGATAAATGTTTATTATTCATGCTAGAATTGTATTAACCGGAAACATAATACATGTGTGAGTATATAGACAAACATAGTGTCACTAGTATGCCTCTACTTGACTAGCTCGTTAATCAAAGGTGGTTAAGTTTCCTAACCATAGACATGAATTGCCATTTGATTAACGGGATCACATCATTAGGAGAATGATGTGATTGACTTGACCCATTCCGTTAGCTTAGCACTTGATCATTTAGTATGTTGCTAGTGCTTTCTTCATGACTTATACATGTTCCTATGACTATGAGATTATGCAACCCCCGTTTACCGGAGGAACACTTTGTGTGCTACCAAACGTCACAACATAATTGGGTGATTATAAAGGTGCTCTACAGGTGTCTCTGAAGGTACTTGTTGAGTTGGCGTATTTCAAGATTAGGATTTGTCACTCCGATTGTCGGGGAGGTATCTCTGGGCCCTCTCGGTAATGCGCATCACTATAAGCCTTGCAAGCAATGTGACTAATGAGTTAGTTGCGGGATGATGCATTACATAACGAGTAAAGAGACTTGCCGGTAACGAGATTGAACTAGGTATTGAGATACCAACGATCGTATCTCAAGCAAGTAACATACCGATGACAAAGGGAACAACGTATGTTGTTATGCGGTTTGACCGATAAAGATCTTCGTAGAATATGTGGGAACCAATATGATCATCCAGGTTCCGCTATTGGTTATTGACCGGAGATGTGTCTTGGTCATGTCTACATAGTTCCCAAACCCGTAGTGTCTGCACGCTTAAAGTTCGGTGACGATCGGTATTATGAGTTTTTGTGTTTTGATGTACCTAAGGTAGTTCGAAGTCTCGGATATGATCACGGACATGACGAGGAGTCTTGAAATGGTCAAGACGTAAAGATCGATATATTGGACGACTATGTTTGGACACCGGAAGTGTTTCAGGAGGTTTCGGACATTTACCGGGGTACCGGGGGGTTACCGGAACCCCCCCGGGAGTATATTGGGCCTAATGGGTCTTAGTGGGAGAAGAGGAGGGGCGGCCAGGGCTGCCGCGCGCCCCTCCCCCTCTAGTCCGTATTGGACAAGGAGGGGGGGGGGGCTTTTTCCTTCTCCTCCTCTCTCCCTTCCTTCCCTTCTCCTACTCCTACAAGGAAAGGAGGAGTCCTACTCCCACCCCCTTGGCGCGCCCTCCTCTTGGCCGGCCGCCTCCCCCCTTTCTCCTTTATATGCAGGGGCAGGGGGGACCTCTAGAAACACAAGTCGATTTGTTGATCTCTCCCAGCCGTGTGCGGTGCCCCCCTCCACCATATTCCACCTCGGTCATATCGTAGCGGTGCTTAGGCGAAGCTCTGCGTTGGTAGCAACATCATCATCGTCATCACGCCGTCGTGCTGATGGAACTCTCCCGTGAAGCTTTGCTGGATCGGAGTTCGCGGGACGTCATCGAGCTGAACGTGTGCTGAACCCGGAGGTGCCGTACGTTCGGTACTTGGATCGGTCGGATCGTTAAGATGTACGACTACATCAACCGCCTTGTGCTAAAGCTTCCTCTTTCGGTCTACAATGGTACGTGGACTCACTCTTCCCGCTCGTTGCTATGCATCACCATGATCTTGTGTGTGTGTAGGAAACTTTTTGAAATTACTACATTACCCAACAATAGCATCCGAGCCAGGTTTATGCGTAGATGTTATATGCACGTGTAGAACACAAGTGAGTTGTGGGCGATACAAGTCATATTGCTTACCAAATAGATCGCTCCGTTTTCTCGATTTCTACCCTCAACTCTAAACACGAGAGAGTTCATCACAATTAACCACCCAATAAAGGAGGACAAAGAAAGATGATCGCATCTGCTTTGTTTTCCAAACATGGATTGAAAAAACTATGCAACACACTTTCATAATGAACTTGTCAAATTGAACTACTATATCTTTATTTACTCCAAACTTATCATGCATGCCTGTGATGTAATCTTTGCGAACACGTTCACAGAAAACCAACACCAGATCGACTGAGGAGATACATAAGTCACCATCGTTGCTAGAAGCAGTCGGGGTGGACCCAAATATTTGACGTTGTCAAAAACGGCTCCGGGAGAAGAGGCTCCGACGTGTCGGCCTCCAGATCGTGGACATACACGTTCCCACGCCGGACCACCGGGAGTGGCCGGAGAATCCTATTAGGGCCGCCGACCTTATCTCTCTTCTCGTCGTCCGGCGACAGGAGATACGCCTTCCTTCCGTGCACCCCTCTGACCACGAAGCAGCGCTGGCCGCTCATGCAGGACGACAAGAACCAGCCGGTGCAATCAAGTTCCTCCTTGGCCAGCGGAACCCACTCCCCGCGGTGCCGGTCCAGCTTGCTGAACCGGAACTCGTGGTAGCACGGCGGCGGGCAATGGATCCTCACGATCGTCGTCTCGTCCGCCAGGAAGAACTGACTTCCGCGGCCGACGTTACGTCTCCCCCACCCGGCCGCGCACGTCACCCGCCAACAGCGGGTGCGGAGGTCGAGCGTGATGGCTCTGCCCATGGGGTCCACGTAGCATACCTCGTCGCCCCCTACCATGGCACCGTACGTAAACGCCCCGAAGTCCCGCGCGCGGCTCGTGTACCGATAGCTCTCCCACTCCCCGGCGCCATCGGAGAGCCTGCATACGAGCAAATGAGGGTGGGCTGGCTCGCGGTCGAAGAGCACGACGGTGCCCGGGGCGCCGCGGGCGACGGAGAACACGGCGGCGATGTAGGGACGGACAGGCATGGCCGGCAGGTCGACGCGCCGGCCGGTGCGTGGTTCGGCCAGGTACGGCTTCAAGTCGCCGGGGAGCATGAGCACCCAGCCTCCCGCGGAGTGGATGCACGACGCGTGCCCGTAGCCCGCGCCGCTCACCGGCAACACCTCCCCAGTGCGGGGGTCCATGACCGAGATCGTATCTGGTTCTGAGCTCCCATCGGCTGTCGGCGACGGCGGCCTGAACAAAACACGAGGGAGCTTGGCTGCGGCCGTGCCTTCGCATGGGATGAACGGCGAGCTTGCCTCTGGCTCTGAGCCGTCCATGGCGATGGACGGCGACGTCCGTCGTAGTCGTAGCGGCACTTCCTCCCTCCAGAACCACAAGGCGGTAAGTTAGTATATATGGATTAACACCAAGTCGAGGCCTAGTCGGACAATAACTCAAAACTCGCACGGACAATAAGCAGCTCTTAGATTCCTACTCGAACATGGCCACATTGTTATGTTAGCATGCAATCTATATCCATCCATCTGGCCTTGCACGCTGCTACACATATACTCTTAACTCTCTCTTCTCGATCGGGACACCCGCGTGTTGCAAACTTGCAATCTAGTCGGGCAGTAGCCTAGGGTTCGACTTGGAGCGACGATGGCGCGAAAGAGGAAGCTTGAGGCGGCGCCGGGGCTGGACGAGGCGGACCGGACGCTCCACTCCGCCTTCGGTGACGCCGCCAGCTCCGTCTCCCGGCTCTACTCCCAGGCCATGGCGCAGCAGAGGCACGCCTCCCGCGCCGGCGAGCTCCACGCCCTCGTACGTAAACCCTACCAGACCTCACTTTTCCATGGTTCTTCTTCTTCTTTCTATGATCACCGCACGTTCGATCCCGTGCATGGTTCTTACCTTACTGGATCATCGTCGACGCAGGAGAAGCTCTCCCAGTGGATCCTCAGGAGGCGTGCGGAGGAGCCGACGCTGACGGTCGCCGACATCATGGCTCACATACAGGTACGTACGTACACAATCTGGAACACTGGTTTTGAATGCAACAGTGACAGCCTCCAGTTGAGATATGTTAGACTATGTATAACTTCTGTACCTATGTACGTATTGTAACACAACCATTATATATAATGAGATAAGCCACCCCTAGAGGGTTGTGCTGGTTCCCAAAACTTATTGTCTTACATGGTGTCACGCTAGGTTACGATCGCTTCCGCTTCTAAACCCTAATACCCGCACCGCCGCCGCAGCCGCCGCCGCCGCCGCGCCACCGATCGCGCCGCCGCCATGTCGAGCGCCGCCACCACCGGTTCCACTGCTGCGGGCTTCCTCCCGGCCTCTCTTGCGGCTCTGCTCAACCTCCCGCTCGATGCCGTCTCCGTTCCGGCTCCGATCGGGACAAGGAGCATCGGCTCCGTCTTCTCCACGCCGCCGGCGCCCTCGCTCGGGCGTGACCTCGTGGTCCACACCGCGGCGCCGCCGTCCGCTGCGGATTCCGCAGGCGTCGTCCCGCCGCTCCTGCCGCGAGCGGATCACACCGCCCCGCTGGCGGGGTTGGCGGCGTCCGCCCCGGCCGCGGGCCTTGCGGCGTCCGCACCGGCCGCGAGCTTTGCGGCGCCCGCCCTGGCTGCGGTCCCGCCTCCTCCCGCATCGGCTTCGGTGCCTCCGGCTGCCTCCATGGTGTTTGCACCCCAGGCAGCCTCCTTGATGGGATCGTCTTCGCCGCCGCCGTTTCACTTCGGTCATCTCATCACCATCAAGCTCTCCGCAGACAACTACATCTTCTAGCGTGCGCAGGTTCTCCCGCTCTTGGGGAGTCACTACCTGCTAGGCTACGTCGACGGATCGCTTCCCTGCCCACCCGCGTTGGTAGACAGCGTGCACGGTCCGGTCTACAATCCGGCCCATCGCGTCTGGACGGGGCAGGACCAGGCGAACCTCTCCTCCATCCAGGGGTCGCTCTCGCCGGCAGTTGCCGGCCTTGTTGTCTTCGCGAAGACGTCTCATGAGGCCTGGACCATCCTTGAGCGCACCTTTGCAGCGCAGTCCCAGGTTCGTGTCTCTGCACTCCGTCGTCAGCTTGGAGAGTGTCAGAAGCTTGACTCCACGACCACTGAGTTCTACAACAAGGTCAAGGGCCTTGCCGACACATTGGCCTCCATTGGACAGCCCCTCACCGACTCCGAGTTCAACTCGTTTATTGTCAATGGTCTTGATGAGGAGTATGATGCCTTAGTCGAGATCATCAACGAGCGGGGTAACTCGACACCCATGTTGGCACACGAGGTTTTCTCTCGGCTTCTTCTCACTGAGCAACGGGTCGAGACTCGCCGCACCAGGGGCACTGGCTCTCTCTCGGCCAACGTCGCCACCAAGGGTGGCCGCTCTTCTTCATCACCCTGGTCTCCCTTGGGGCTGCCACCGTCGCCCGCCTCGGCCCCCCCACCTACTGCGACCTTACCAGGGGCTGGCGGTCCACGTGTGTGTCAGCTTTGTGGCCGCGATGGGCACTGGGCCTCCAAGTGTCATAAGCGCTTCCAGCGAAGCTTCCTTGGTCTTGGCAATGACGGCAAAGATACACGCAACAATGCCCGTCAGGTCGCCATGGCTGATCGTCCCGCACCGCAGAAGCACCAGGGACACACTTAGTCCTACTCCATCGATCCACACTGGTACATGGACTCTGGGGCGACAGAGCATCTGACCAGCGAGATGGGGAAGCTTCACACTCGTGAACCCTATCATGGCTCCGACAAGATCCACACCGCCAATGGAGCAGGTATGCACATCTCTCATATTGGTCAAGCATCTCTTCTCACTAGACATGACAATAGGAGTCTTCAGCTTCGCAATGTTCTTCGCGTTCCATCTGTGACCCGCAATCTTCTTTCAGTTCCTAAACTCACACGTGATAATAATGTGCTTTGTGAATTTCACCCTTTTGATCTTTTTATTAAGGATCGGGGCACGAGGGACATTCTTCTTAGTGGGCGGTTGTGCCAGGGCCTCTACCGTCTGGAGCATCCTGGCGTCGCTCGCGTTTTCAGTGGAGTTCGGGTCTCTCCGTCACAGTGGCATGCTCGTCTTGGTCACCCGGCCACACCTATTGTCCGTCATATTTTGCGTCGTCATGAGCTTCCTAGTTTGTCTAGTAATAAAGATGTAGCAGTGTGCGATGCTTGTCAGCAGGGGAAGAGTCATCAACTTCCTTTTTCGGAGTCCAGTCGTGAGGTGAAACATCCGTTAGAACTTGTGTTTTCAGATGTATGGGGTCCTGCTCAGACTTTTGTCAGTGGTCATAATTACTATATCAGTTTCGTTGATGCTTACAGTCGCTTTACCTGGCTTTACCTTATTAAACGCAAATCTGATGTGTTTGATATTTTTGTTCAGTTTCAAAAACATGTTGAACGTCTTCTCAAGCACAAAATTGTTCATGTCCAGTCGGACTGGGGGGGCGAGTATCGCAACCTCAACTCCTTCTTTCAGTCGCTTGGGATAGCTCATCGTTTAGCATGTCCACATACACATCAGCAGAATGGTTCAGTCGAACGTAAGCATCGTCATATTGTTGAAGCTGGTCTTACTCTGTTGGCCCATGCATCTGTTCCGTTTCGGTTTTGGAGTGATGCTTTCACCACTGCATGCTTTCTCATCAATCGTACTCCTACTCGTGTTTTAAACATGAAGACTCCCATTGAGGTTCTCCTTAATGAACAACCTGATTATAACTTTCTCAAGGTATTTGGGTGTGCTTGCTGGCCGCATCTTCGTCCATATAACAAGCGCAAGCTTGAGTTTCGTTCTAAGAAGTGTGTTTTCCTTGGCTATAGCTCTCTTCATAAAGGTTACAAATGTCTTCATGTTCCCACTAATCGTGTCTATATATCTCGGAACGTCGTGTTTGATGAGCATGTTTTTCCCTTTGCCAACCTTCCTGTGTCCACTGTCGAACCACCATCCCTGCATTCATCCTCTGTTGCTTCTGACCAATTTGATGATGTTGCATACTCTCCTTTGCTGTTACCTAACCATGGTGCAGGAACCGGACGTGGAGCTCGTTTGGAGCTGTTGGAGGATTCACCATCATCATCGTCGTCTTCTGGTGGGCATGTCGATCGCCCTCTGTTGCATGGCATCGATTCGCGTGCCCATGCATGGTCACCCGACGAGCCCGTCGCGCCGAGCATCTCCACTGCTCGGTCTGCTACGCCAGTGATCGCCGAGTCTCCAGTGGCTCGGCCTTTTTCGCCAGCGGTCGCCGAGTCGCCCGTGGCTCGGCCCGTCACGCCGTCTTCGCCCGCGGCTCGGGTCCTCACGTCGCCTTCATCAGCGGATCGGCCCGCGACACCGGCCGCGCCACGGCCCACTATGCCGAGCTCGCCATCGGCCCGGTCTGGGATGCCGGAGTCGCCAGCTGCTTCGTCTGCTCTGCCGGTTTTGCCGGTGGGCCGGCCTTCTTCGCCGACTGAGTCCGAGGCTACCGTGCCTGGCTCCTCGTCACCGGCTGACTCGTCAACGTCGCCGTCCTCCAGCCCGTTGCAGGCTGCTTCGTCGACCTCGGTGGTTCCTGTGTCTCGACCACATACACGCAGTCGCAGTGGCATTTTCAAACCTAAGGAACGTACGGATGGTACGGTTGCTTGGTTGGCTGCTTGTTTGGCTGCTGCTGTTGCGGATCCATCTTCTGAGCCTCGCTCATATCAGGCTGCCCTGCGCATTCCACATTGGCGAGAGGCTATGGAGCAGGAGTTTCATGCTCTTCTTCGTAACAAGACATGGACTCTCGTTCCTCCACCACCACGGGTAAATGTTATTGACTCAAAATGGGTATTCAAAGTGAAGAAGCATTCGGATGGATCTATTGAGCGTTACAAAGCGCGACTTGTTGCTCGCGGTTTTCGGCAGCGTCATGGTCTTGACTATGAGGACACCTTCAGTCCTGTCGTCAAGCCTACCACTATTCGGCTTCTTCTCTCCATTGCTGTTTCTCGTGGTTGGTCCCTTCGTCAACTTGATGTGCAGAATGCTTTTCTACATGGATTTTTGGAGGAAGAGGTTTATATGAAACAGCCGCCTGGTTTCTCTGATCCTGATCGTCCTGACTATATATGTCGTCTTTCCAAAGCACTATATGGTTTGAAGCAAGCTCCTCGTGCCTGGCATGCCCGCCTTGCCTCTGCCCTTCGTGCTCATGGGTTTGTGCCGTCCACTGCTGACACTTCATTATTTCTTCTACAGAAGCCAGAAGTCACTATGTATCTTTTGGTATATGTCGATGATATTATCCTTGTCAGCTCTTCTCAGTATGCTGCTGATGCTCTTGTCTGCTCTCTTGGTGCTGATTTTGCGGTCAAAGATCTTGGGAAGCTTCACTACTTTCTTGGAGTTGAGGTCACTTCTCGTGCTACTGGTCTTGTCCTTACGCAGAAGAAGTACTCCTTGGAGTTGTTACAAAAAGCCGGCATGCGGAAGTGCAAACCGACCACCACACCCATGTCGTCTACCGACAAGATAACAGCTGTTGATGGTGAGCTTTTGTCTCCTGCGGATGCCACAGAGTACAGAAGCATTGTTGGTGGACTTCAGTACTTGACGATCACGAGACCAGATATCTCTTATGCTGTTAACAGGGTTTGTCACTATCTTCAGGCTCCCAGAGATACTCATTGGGCTGCTGTTAAACGCATTCTTCGTTATGTTCAGTTCACCCTGACTTTTGGTATGCATATTCGGTCGACTTCCTCTCGGGTCCTTTCGGCCTTCTCTGATGCAGATTGGGCTGGTAGCCCAGATGACAGGCGATCCACGGGGGGTTATGCAGTATTCTTTGGCTCTAATTTGATCGCCTGGAGTGCTCGGAAACAGGCTACTGTGTCACGTAGCAGTACTGAAGCTGAGTACAAGGCTGTGGCTAATGCTACTGCAGAGATTATTTGGGTGCAGTCTTTGCTTCAGGAGTTGGGTTTGTCTCAACCACAACCTCCTATTCTTTGGTGTGATAACATCGGTGCTACATACCTTTCTGCAAATCCAGTATTTCATGCCCGAACGAAACACATTGAAGTTGACTATCACTTTGTACGGGAACGTGTATCATAGAAGCAACTTCAGATCAAGTTTATCTCGTCTAAGGATCAACTTGCAGATATCTTCACTAAGCCTTTACCACTGCCATAATTTGAGGCTTGTAGGCGCAATCTTACCCTTCTCAGTTCTTTAGAAAGTGGCTAAGATTGAGGGAGGGTGTTAGACTATGTATAACTTCTGTACCTATGTACGTATTGTAACACAACCATTATATATAATGAGATAAGCCACCCCTAGAGGGTTGTGCTGGTTTCCAAAACTTATTGTCTTACAAGATACATAACTGATAACTCAAATTAGATTGATCTGTCCCTCGGCGCACGCATGTGTATGAAATGGTTATGAAATCCGATGCTTAATGTTCTTACCAACATTATTTGTTTGGCAGTGCGAGATGGAATATGGCGGAGGCAGGGACGCGCAAGCCGCCCCGAGATCAGCACACCGGCAGCCGGCTCGGGGAGGCCGGAGCGGCGAGGACGGCTTTGCAAGCTCCGACGACACCACCGCCATGGACGTGGCCTGATGGAACCATGCATGCGTTGTGGCACGACAAAGATCGAATACAACAATCCGAATAGATGGACAAACGGCGTACTACCTTTTTTGGGTTACGTAGTTGAGCTTGAGCACATGAAGCGTTGGTTTTTCTCGTGTACGGAAGTAAAGAGCAGCCGGCGGATAAAGCAATAGTTGCAAGTATTCCCTCCATTTCTGTCCGTTTCTTTTTACTCCACGTGTAAGGTTTGTGTTAAGTCACTCTTAACCAGCAAATGTCAACCGGGAAGTATGGCAATTACGAATGATTTGCATGGCAATTTATGTTGGCCGTGGGTGGCATGTTTAGTTGGCAAGCATGGCAAATCCGTCTCGGTGCAATTTTTTTATGCCAGGATGTGTGCACAAAATAGATTCAGACGAGTTCAAAATAATTCTGCCTTCATGATCCCAAAATAAAAGGGCGTGATTCAAATAATATACATAAACATATTCATTGTAATGATTTTGTAATGGGTTTCTTCTATTTAATAGAAAAATAAAATTGCAGATGTGTTAAATGGGCCATGCAGTGGATTGACCTTTTCAATCACGCCCCAAGCTCCCACCACAAGTCGTATATTAGAGAACCTTGGTGACCACTTACATCAAAATGACATGATTTCGGTATGGTTGGTACCCAAAGGTGAAGTGGTGGAAAGAGAAGCCACGGACGTCTCACCGATGGTTCTCACCCCTTCAGTAGTGATGGAGGCACCATTAGGACTTCCATATGCAAATCTTTCCACCACTGCTGGTCCAGCCAATGCATTCATATTGCCAGCTTGGCCGGCTAACATCCTAACAAGCTCCGTGGATGCATAAAGCTTATGCTTTTGCGAGTTGAACAGAATTCGGTTTGGAGAAGCTCTACGGGCTCGGTAAGATGTCAGTTGCTCTGTTAGGACATCTCACTCTAGGACGGTCAAGCCATAAATTAGACCACAATGCTCTAATACCAGTTGAAAGGATCGAGATAGACATATGGGGGTGAATAAGGACAACTACATTTTTTTCTTTGATTATTAGCAAGTTTAAGCTATTGGGAATATAAAGGTGTGCCTAAACAATTGCTATGATGAAATAAACATCCTATATGATGCTTGCAAGGCCAGTGACTAAAATAAACCACAAATATTGAGTTAGGGTTAGAGATAATTGTAGACCCTAGAGATGATAATGTATTTCGATATTCACTTCCTCGGAAGTAATCAAATCACCTCATGGGGGATGGGAGTTACCATGAAGGAACACCAAACACCACGAAGGCTCACCATATTATCCTTGATATATCATCACGAAGACGATTACCATCCACTAGTGGTAGACCCTGAGACGGCCTTCAAACCTTTACAAACTTCGGGGGTAAATCAGAAAACAATTCTTTACTGAAAAGTCCAATAGCCTAGGAGTCTCCAGCCTTCAAGAGTGAATTTGGTTGCTTAGGTCCAAACAGAGAGGAGAGGATTTGGGTGGAATCTCTCTCAAATCTCTCAAGGATTCCCAAAGAAATCTTCAATATCGAGTGGGAAATATGAGCGAGAGCATTTCTCAGATGTAGGTCAGTGTATCTACCTGGTCAACTAACCCAGTAAGTGGTGAGTGTTATTTATAGAAGGGAAATGTGACTATTTTATGGCTGGAATTGTACGCCTGAATAGTCGTTGGGTAGAGCACTGATCCAGCAACCGGGTAGCAATGTAAAGGACAAGGCCGGAAAGTGCGGGTGATGACCGGCTAGAATTTTGTGCTCTCGACTCTCACCCCATCCCCTAGTCCGGCCAGATTGGCCGGACCGTCCAATCACACCCGGACACCACTCGACCGGATTTTTGGCTCTCAAGTATCACCCATCGCCTAGTCGGACTGGCCGAACAACCCGACCGCACCCGGACACTACTCGGCCTGGATTTTTGGCTCTCAAGTATCACCCATTGCCTAGTCGGACTGCCCGGCCAAAATGTGTTCGAATAATACGACCACCTGAAAGCTAACCTTTTTGACTATTTTTAACATAGGTTATCTTGGTGGCTTCTTTGTATTAAGCTTTGGAGGAGATAAGTATGGGATGATTGTGACCAGAGTTTGTCCTTTGCAACCCCTTTGAACCCTCTTAATAAGGCATGATCCATGTAACTCAAGAAAAAGTAGAAAAGCCTTGCTTCTCCCATGTCACATGTGTCTTGAGTCATTCGCATTCTAGGGGGTCTATGATCCACAAAAAGATGTATCCATGAGGACTTAAACCTATAGATTTACTTAGCAGATGTATTAGTCCTCTATAAACATATTGTCATCAATATCAATGCATTATAATTTGTAATGTGATGTCGTTTCTCTATAGATGTGATTTATGTAGATATCCTGACATGCATTTTGTCACTTTTGAACACAACATGAGATGGACCAGGGTGATGATGACACACAAGCTGCTCTGTGAACATAGTACCATGCAAAAGCATGGCAGTTTGCCAACTCATTTCAAGCCCTACTTCATCTTTGGCTGAAATTTGCATGGTTGATGGTTTCTTTGTCTGTATGAGTGCTGTATTGAGTTAAACATATTCCTGGGTGCTGAAGGAAGTCTTCCAAAATTCTCGTGTCAAGTAGTGCATGCATTGGCCTAGTATCAGTTAATGGAGTTGAGTAGCATTATTCGACCAGATGACCCCTTCTTATATTTTTGTGGGAGGTGATGAAGGGAGCTGAACGAGGCAGAGGAGGTTAAGAGCGTTTAATAACTAACATGACTTATATTCTTGCAATATCATATTTCTATTAGATGCCCTATGCACTTGAATGGAGGAAGTCATAACCATGAAAGTGCAAAAATATAGTGGATCTGTATGTGGGGCTTGGAAGTGCTCTAACGGTGCGATGGAACTATGAAGCTGACTTCACTCTTTTCCCTTTTAGCATAAATCCAACATGAGTGCTATATCTTATTATGAGAAGCGTCCTCTACGACGCTTGCTTTAATGGGCTGTCCTAGGAGCAATTTTTCTACCTCTCTTCTTCTCAGCGCCCTCGTCTTGCTCTATTGTAACCAAACTTTCCTGCTATGATAGTTTTATGAAAAATGCTTTAATCCAGACGGATGATTTCTCAAGAAATCAGTTGCGTGTCCCATCTAGCCATGCCTCCTGGTCCCACGGTCATCTGTGTCCATAGCACTCGGTAAATAGAAGATGGCCCAACGAGTCATTCATCTCCCCAACCCATTCTTATCCTCTTCCTCCAGCGAGTTCCTTTCCCCACCACTCATTCCTCTTCCCCAAATTAGCACAACCATTGATACTTCTAAGCTCTCACACACTCCCTCATGGCAGTCGATGCTGCAAGCTACAAATGGGGAGGGGCATAGGTGCTGCCAGGAGGGAACGATGCTGGAAAGCCAACATGGTTCTGCGAGGGGTGGCTATCGACGTCGGCGATGCGAGGGCCCCCGGTTGCTGTGAGCGGACGGCGGCCACCATGCATTGTGACCGGCGACCACCCCATGTCATCTCCCACCCCAGTCGGCTGAGATGATGCTGTTGTGAGGGGCACGGCTGCGCTACGACGACGACCGTTTTGACGACAATGAGGACACTTTGTTGATATGGAGGGGGTGGTGATTCTCACTATGTGGGTGGCGACACTTCTCACCGCGATACTGCAATCAGAGGCCGTGGACAGGAGCTGCGCAACATCGACCAACTCACCGTGCAGCGGTGCAGTGCTGCCGGATGGTCGTCGAGGCTGTAGCAGCTAGTGATGCTGCAATCCACCAGGTCACAACAGTCCATGTTGTTACAGGCGGAGTATGCTATGCGCAACAACGATGCAATGGCTCATGTGGCTGTTATTGCAATGGAGGGTGGGCGTTATTGCAATGGAGGGGCCGCTGATGCTCTGCCTAAGCTTTTAAGAGAGTTGTGAGTAATGCACACAGGGGGCTCGCCGGTGCTGCGATGGATCGCCGAGGCCGCCATTGCTACGATGGAGCTTCACCAGGCGTCGGGGCTGCGATAGAGCTTTGCTAGGTGGTGGGCTGCTGCCATGAAGCGTTGCCAGCTCACGTGCTGCTATGATGAAGCATCATTGTGTGCTATGATCGCGGGGCTACAGCAACAAGGAACTGGCGAAGGGTGATGCCGCATTGTCGAAGCAGGGGTTTCGGAAGCTGCTCTTTCAAGCACTGTCAACCATAGTTGGGTGTTCCTGTACGGATGCAAACTTGTGAAGCTATCGAAGCATGCCAAAAGAGGATGCGTTGTGTTGCAGTAAGCCTGTGATCAAACAGCCACATGGGCCTGATCACACGGTTGGCCACGCGGCTGATCGTTCCCCAAGATCAGTCTGCTGACCTCTAGCAGCCTCCTAGTTTTATTGTTTGTGCGAGACTCGGTCTCAGGACCAGCCTAGCATGTTGGTTTTATTTATTTTTGTTTCTGTTTTGGTTACTTTTTATCTTGCTTTTGTTTCCTTCTTTTTCTTATTTCATTTATATACTTATTATTTTACAACCTTGTACCTTTTTTATTTTGGTTATTTTTTTCTCACGCTTTTCTTTTTTTCTTCCTTTTATTTTCTTCCATTTTCTATTTTCCTCGAAAAAATCATTTAATATTTCTTTTTCGAATGCGAAGAATTTTTTAAATATTTCATTGGGTATTAAAAACGTTTAATCATCTATTAAAAATGTTCAACATGTATTAAAAATGTGTATTTTATACAGTAAAAAACCATGTGTTAAAAAAGTTCATCATGTATTTTAAAAATGTACGCACATAGAAAACATGTTGTCACTTAGTGTTAAAAAAGGTCATTGTTTATTAACTAATGTTCACCTTGTATGAATATGCTCATTAAATATTAAATATTATCATGGCGTATTTAAAAACTATTCTTTATGTGTCTTAATGTTTTTTCGTGTATTTTAGAAATAGTCAAATTGTTTTAAAAACAAAACCATGGTGTATTACATATATGTTCAACATGTATCTATAAATTATTTATAATGGAGTAAAATATGTTCATCCAGTATATTAATTGCTTCGAATATATTTAAAAAGTGTTCATATTTATTTGAATGTTTATCATGTAATAGAATTTTATGTTCTTATTTATTACAAAGTTGCTCGTCATTTATATAAAAAAAATTAGTGCATTTTTATCAATTTTAACATATTTTTCTAAACAATACTTAATGTAATCTAGAGAAAATTTTGACCTGTCTTGTTTTATTATATAGCCAATAAGTAGATATTACACAACAGAGGAGAGAAAAGTAAGTGAAATAAAAGTGGAAAAAACAGAATTAAGAAACACTGCGGTTGCATGCCTACGCTTCTAATAGGCCTTCGGCCCACCTACACCGCAGCCCACCCACTCGGGCCAAGCCCATGTGTGGGCGCCCTGTTTTTAATTTTATTTTTTGTTTTTAGTGTTTCTTTTATGTTTTCTTTTTGTACTGTATTAAATAATTTGGTATTCCGAAAAAGTTTCTTTTTTTTTAAATGATCACTTCCTAAATAAAATGTTCAAAGACTGATCAAATGTTTATTATTCAAAAATTGTTTGTATATTTTTTAATTCGCATATTCCAAAAATGTTCCACAAACGAAAAAATGCGCACGATTTTTAAAAAGTGTTCATTTATTATGAAATTTCAAATAAATAGGAAAAAATTCCTGGCATCTCAAAAATTCTTCATGAATTTTCAATAATGTTCTAAAAATTCAAAAACTGTTCGGGAATTACAAAATAGTTCATCTATTCATAAAATATCTGCTGACAAAAATGTTCATGCATTTCAAAAAATGTTTGTTCAAATAAAAAATGTTTATGCATTTCGAAAACTTTCCACCAATTGGCATAAAAATTGACCATCGATTCAAAATATGTTCCCCGATTCAAAATGGAATTACAAAATTCACAATTTAAGAACAACGTTTTCATATACATATTAAGAGTTCATGAATTCAAAAAATGGTCAAAGATTTTAAAAATATTAGCAAATTCTTAAATTTTTGACGATTTTGAATAATATTCATGATTTCAAAACCATACCAACCACCACATACTTGACAAGTTGGAGGTAATATGGGTATCCCCAAAGCTGCTTAGAAGTTCCAGTCCTCGTTTCAGGGCCGTCTCCTCCACAATGAGAGCGTGAGCAGTTGGTTTGATAAAAAAAAAAAGGTTTTTGCAGCAACGAACTGACCTGAATCATAGTGAATGATAGTCCGTCACGAACTAGAGTTGTAGCTGGGCATGTTCAATCTGAAGTGGGCCGTGTAGGAGATGTAGCTGGGCATGTAGATGTAGCTGGGCATGTAGACTGTTCAATCGGAGGAACTACTAGCAAACAAGTCGGTGCAGTGCATATGGATAGTCATAAAGCTAGCTAGCACTGGAGTGGGAGAGTGCATCTTCTAGCGAGTAGTCTAGTCCGTAATCAATAAATCCAGCAGCAGCATGGTCGTGCATGTAATCATACCGTTTCCGCTTTTCAACTGCCACAAAGCACCGTCACATCCCAGGCCGGCCGCCCGACGACGCCATGCCTCCCTGCACTTGCCTACATTTTTTTTTTGCGGAATAATTCTTGTATTACTCAATCAAAACACGGTTACAGTCATGCTTAACAGCGTCCAAAACGGCATCTGGTCCTGACCCAAGCCATACAGCAACTCGGCCTTGGGTCCTCCCAAAGTTGGCCAAAACATGACTAGAATTATTACAACCACGATGGATATGAGTAATACAAGAACTACGTTCGGACATACTATCTTTAATCTCTCTAATAAGAAAGGCATATTTTGATCTATTTGTATCTCCACTTTTCACCATGTTCACTGCTTTCAAACTGTCGATTTCAATATAAATTGGTAGACTGCTCCACTGTAGAGCGAGCATGAGTCCCTCCCGGATTGCTAAGATCTCAGCCTCCAAAATATCATCACAAGAAAAAAGGTGTCTACAAGAGCTGAAGATGATGGTGCCGGTGTGGTCACGGAGCAGCATACCTGTTCCTCCAACTCCATTCAAAACAGATCCATCTGTATTTAGCTTTACATGCCAGTGGCCGGGGGTATCCAAGAAACAAGATTAGTGGAAACCTTATTGCATTCGTGAGCTGTAAGAGGGAAACAGTATTGAAGTGGGGCTTTCCCTTTCACATGAACATCACCAGAACGTGTTGCAAATGATTGTAGCGATGATAGGTAGCTTGATAAAAATCTGACAAAGACATCCAAAGGAGGGGCGGGTTTAAAATGCACGAGCTCGTTTCTAACATACCAAATTCGCCAAAAGAGCATCACCAGTCGAACTCGTGTAGACTCATCAACCTCGCAGATATACTGAATAAACCAATCAGGCCCAGTTGACTTGATCGAAGATACATCCGGCAAGAACCATTCAGCAGCCATGGCTCTCTATAGAGCTCTTGCGTACGTGCATGAACAGAATGTATGCAACGTGTCTTCTTCATTAGCACCACAAATAGGGCATAGCGAGCATGTCTCCAGATTCCGTTTCATCTTGTTACTCCAAGTAGCAAGGGAATTATTTGCAAGGCGCCATGCAAAACTCAATACTTTCGGGGGAGCCGGACAAGACCATAGAGCCTTCCAGCCCTCACGGCGTCCATCCGGCCGGCTGCTCGAAGTGACCATGAGCCCATTATGAAGATCATCCGAGGCCAGACGGTAAGCACTTCGCACACTAAAAACACCCGATTTTTCAGGGGCCCAGGCAATGAATCCTCACCCAAGCGATGAGAAGGGCGAATTTTCTGGATCTCACAAATGTCAACTGGGAGAAAGAATTGCTGCAATTTCGTATTGTCCCAATTTCCATTGTGGTCCATAAGCTCATAAACCCACTTAAATCTACATCGACCTTTTGGAGATATAAGCCCACCAGTAGGATCCCGAACAATCCATCTATCACGCCAAATTCTAACATTTTGACCATTTGCAATCCTCCAAACCATACCCTTCTTTAACAGTTCCAGGCCATGGCAAATAGCTTGCCAAGTAGGTGATGGATTACCTGTGAACACAGTGTCTTCCAATCTCCCATTAGGATAGTATTTTGCCTTCAGTAGCGTAGCACAGAGACCATCAGGATGGGTTAGGAGACGCCAAGCCTGTCGTGCTAACAAAGATTGATTAAACAATCTGAAATCTCTAAAGCCCAAACCACCTTGACACTTTGGCCTTGTCATTTTGTTCCATGCATACCAATGTGTTTTCCTCTTCCCCTTCTCCGCACCCCAGAAATAATATTTGACCATGCGGTTCAAATCATCACAAACTTCAAAGGGGAGCTTAAAGACACTCATTAAATAGTTTGGAATTGCCTATGCAACAGATTTAATTAGTACCTCCTTACCAGCTTGAGTTGGGTGGCCATCAAAAGAGAACAATCTCTTCGTAAGTTTTACTTGGAGATTCTGAAATTTACCATTTGTCATTCTGCCATCCGGGGTTGGAAGACCAAGATACTTTTCCTCAAACCCAATAGTCAGGACTTGAAGAGCATCCTTGACTGAATCCATGTTGTTCTTAGGGCAGGAGTTACCAAATAAGATAGAGCACTTAGCAGGATTGATTAGTTGTCCTGTAGCATGACCATAAGCATCTAGGATGTTTTTAACATGTGTGGCTTGTTGGTCAGAAGCTTTGAAGAAGAGCAGAGTGTCATCAGCAAATAGCAAATGGGATATACTAGGGGCCCTTCTTGTTATTCTCAAAGGAGAAATATTACCAAGTACAATACCTTGATTTATCAGAGCAGACAGACCATCAGCAACAAACAGAAACAAATATGGGGATAGCGGATCACCTTGCCGAAGACCACGCGTCGGTGCAAACGAATCCAAGATGGCTCCATTAAATTTTACGGAGTATCTCACTGAGGTCACACAAGTCATTATCCAGTTAACCCATTTGTGAGCGAAGCCAAGCTTTTGCATCATTTTCTTAAGATAAGACCAATCTACCCGATCATATGCCTTTGAGAGGTCAAGTTTGTATGCACAATAACTCCTTGTCGGATCCTTCTCTTGCTTGATGTGATGGATACATTCAAAAGCTATCAATGCATTATCAGTAATCATACGCCCTGGGATGAAAGCACTTTGATAGGGGGAAATAATATCATCCAAAACATGTCTAAGCCTATTAACCAAGCACTTTGAAACTACTTTGTAAATAACATTACATAAGCTTATAGGGCGAAAATCAGTAACCTTCACTGGGTTTTGAATTTTAGAAATCATGACAATCACTGTATCATTTACCTCCGGTGGCATTATTCCCATGCAAAAAAAATTCCTTCACAGCGCCTATAACACTTTCCTTGAGAGTAGACCAGTTCCTCTGGAAAAATCGTGCCGGGAATCCATCAGTACCCGGTGCCTTTAGGGGGCCAATCTGAAAGAGTGCATCAGATATTTCTTTTTCTGTGAACTCTCCACACAATATATCATTTGTTTCCTCACCTACCAAAGGTGCAATAAGATCAATGATAGGAGAAGAGTCCAGATTACTTTCAGCCGTGAAAATATCCTCAAAATATCTAGTCGCTGCTGCACCCATCTCCTTACTGTCAGTGTGGATAACACCATTGATGTCTTGAAGTTTCTTTATTCGATTTTTCCTGGCTCGCCAAACAGCCTTGGCGTGAAAAAAATTTGTATTGCGATCGCCGTCCTTCAGCCAAGTAATACGTGAGCGCTGCATCCACATAAGTTCCTCTCTATACAACAGTTCGTTCATTTTATCTGTAACTCTTCGTATTTCCATTCTGTCGGCGTTCATTAATATAAGTTCTTCTAGTTGAGAACGTGTTTTTTCTATATCTCTAACAACGCTACCAAACTTTGTTTTACTCCATTGACAAAGTTTACGCATTGTTTCACGTAGAGCCCCATGTACATCACCAAGAGAACCTTTTTGACCAGCGGCCTCCCATGCATTCGCAATGACTTCCTGTAAAGCCGGCTCCCGTTCCCACATAACTTCATAACGCCTAATCCTCGGTTTGTACTGCTGATCCTCCAGTAACTCAGTAGCTATGTAAAGAGGTGCATGATACGAACAAGGAGAGGTAAGGTGCTGGACCAGCGAGTAATCAAATCGATTCCTCCATGCTGGGTTAGCCACTGCCCTATCCAAGCGAACTTTAACATTTGCATTACCTGACCTCTTGTTATCATAGGTGTAGGGAACACCCACAAAGCCCAAATCAACCAGCTGACTTGTTTCTAAAACATCTCTAAAAGCTTGCATTTGCCCAGCTGGTCGTGGTGTCATCGAGAAGTGTTCAAAATCCCACATGCATTCATTAAAATCACCAACCACAAGCCAGGGGAGATCAGACTGAGCACTCAAATTTTCCAACAGAGACCACATATTGTGTCGATCTTCTACCCTTGGTTCTCCATAAACACAAGTTAGGCGCCAAGGTGGATCATCTGCTCCTGCCTTAACCTGTGCATCAATGCATCGCTGATTCGAGAAAACCACCTCAACAGACAGCGATTCGTGCCAAAACAGTGCCAAGCGACCACTATTACCAATACTGTCTACTGCATCAAAACCTTGAAGTCCCAAACGAGCTCGATATCTTTTCATACGATTTTTTGATTGCCTAGTTTCACATAGAAACACCATGGTGGGGGAATGCGACTGAACCATAGTCGCTAAATCACGAACTGTCCGGGAGTTCCCCCCTCCCCGGCAGTTCCAACTCAGGAGATTCATTTGTCCTGGCGGCGTTCCGCCTGGGAACCCGCCGTAGTGGACAATGTTTTTGATTTGTTTGTATTCTGATCTGACCTCAACCTCTTTTGCTCCTGTTTTGCGGATGGACTAGCAGGCACACTCGCCGGCGTAGGCAGAAGGAGCTGGCCCTTGACACTACTAGGCGTAGTAACATTCTGCCCAAACCCGGTCAGCCCCCTTTTCCTGCTTACATCTAGGTCTATATCTGCACCATCCTTTTTACTAGCATCAACCTCCATCACTTTCCCATCATTTACCTCAGAAGAATTAGTACGAGGGTCATCATCCGTGTTACGATTTGCACGTGTTGCCGCCCCCCCAAGTAGCTCGAAGATCCTTGAAGAACAGAGCCGAAACTGGATGCACTCCATCACCATGTTCAGTATGGAGATGGCCGATCATGCCGCATAGAGCACACCAGTCCGGAAGACGCTCGTACTTGACTCTGAATATATGCCTCTTCTTCTTTCTCACAACAGAAACGTGGTTCTTTAATTTATGCTGAACATCAAGAACAATTCTTACACGGTAAAAATTGCCAGCCATATCTCGTCCTCTGCTGTCCAGGGAGTAGAACTCCCCTGCTGTTCCCGCAAGAGTTGTGACCAGGGGCTCAAAACCATCCGGCAGGTCTATGATTTGCATCCATATTTTAAAATTGTTTAGATCAATGGAAGAGGGTCTTGTGAATCCATCATAAGACGCCATTAGAACAGGATTGCCACGGAAGGTCCAAGGGCCACCCTCCATCACCTTGTCCCAATCGCCCAGACATGAGAATTGCATCGTGTATAGCCCGTCCCCTAATGATCTGAACCTGACATCTTGTGCGAGATCCCATGCACTGCGCATGTTCTTGTAAAACCAGAAGTCGCCAAACTCCTTTGTAGTGTGCACATGCCCGATTGCCAGCCAACAAATCGAACCAGCCACCTGCTCCGGGCACACCTCCTCATAGATCACATCACTCAGATCCGTATCCTCAATTCCGAGCTGTTTCATCATCTCCTGAAGATCATCGTCTCCTACAACCGAATCTGCATCAACTGACGCCATGGCAAGGAAAACCTAACCCTAGTCCACGCGGGAGCAGGGTGAGAACTCCAACCGCCCGATCCCAGGAGGTAGCAGCCAAGGCCGGGCAGCGCCGCGAGGACGCCCCAGAGTCAGCCCGAGCGCGTACCAGGAGGGAGGACGACAGCGGAGGACGGGGGACTCAACGTTTGCGTCGCCGCAGCCGAGAGGTGCAACCCTAGCGAGAGGGGAAAAAACCCCACCGAGGGAGTAAGTCTGTGTGCAACATGCAGCGAGCTGCACTTGCCTACATATGCTATGGTATGCATGCAACCCTGCAAAGCCACAGATGGAAAGTGCATACGTATCCTACTACTGGCAAAGATGACTAGCTAGCAGTTCGCAGGTGATCGAGGCGTCCATGGCATGGGCCTGTTTGTTTCTCGTGCTTGTATTCTCCAAGGCTGATCATGAAAACACCGGCGTGGGAGAGAAGTTGTGACACGTAAGTGCGGGGCACCTAGTCACTCACGCGTGTTATTTTTATTTTTTGGCTTTCAAATTTTAAACTTTTACATTCTTTGAATAAAAGGTCCAAATTGAGTTCTATGTTTTCAAATTCGTGTTTCTCGTGATGACGACTATCAAAGAGATCCACGGTTAATATGTTTTCATGAATTTTGAAAATAAATATCAACTTTCAACTCTTGAAACTTAGTACGTGCAAACGATAAAATCATGATTTTTGTGTCTATGATGACAAAAAATATCTTAAAAATTTATCCAAGAAATTCGTAATTCCCAGATAAAAAGTCAT
>NC_057795.1:688249516-688274223 GCF_018294505.1 Triticum aestivum
CACCATCACTTGTAACAAAAAAAAGGAGTGAATATTATAAAACTACCACAATTCGCGTTACGGTTTCAAAAAATACTAGAAATTTGTTGTGACTAATAACTAGTAGAACGGGCGTCGGCTGTTTCAAAAAATCCAAAACCACCGTTGCTAATAAATTAAACCGGTTTATGACAAACAAACCATCTATTTGACCGTTAAATGTCAGTTATCTCTTCCTTCTTATCCTCCCTTATCTCTTTCTCTCTCTCCGCGCAAGCCCGCCGGATATGCACTGGCCGCCCCTCCTCCTCCCTCTCCCCTTCTCTGCGAGCTAGCCCTCCTCCCCCCGGCCGACCCTCCTCCTCCCTCTCCTCCTCTGGCCGGAGCACGGCCTCCGGCAGGGCAGTGGTGCGCCCCTCCATTGCATGCGGTGGCGCCCCTCTCGCCAGTGCGCAGCGGTGCGCCCCTCTGCGTCGGCCGGCAAGGCAAAGAGCAGCAGCAACGGCGGCCGGCAATTAATAGCAGTAGGCGCGGCCGACAAGGAGCAGTAGCGCAGACGGCAAGGAGAAATACGAGCAGCATGCGCGGTCGGCGGGGAGCTCCGCCTGGACCGATGTCGTCGCCCACCTGGAGGAGCCCGCCTCTGCGCCGAGGCCGGTGCCACCACCTTGAGCCGGCGTTGCCATGGACCACCACCTCGAGCCGGCGCTGCCATGGACCACCACCTCGACCTGGCGCCGAGGTCGGCCACACCGCCGCCATGAAGGAGGTGCACGGACCGCTCGAGGGGATAGAAGAGGGCTCGCGGCCGGCCACTGCTCACGGTCACAGCTGCCATAGCCACGGGCTGGGCTGGGCTGGCCGCAGCCATGGCTGCCGGCCACAACCACGGCCGGCTTATACAGGGACTGGATTGCTTTTTGAAAAATGATTGAGGGACCCGATTGCTTTTTAAAAATCTTCGTAGGGGTTATTCCGTAAAAGTAAGGGCACAATTTTAAATTTATAAAAGAACCAGGGGTTAAAGAAAAAAATTACATGCGATTTTTTAATAGGGAGTAAGAAACTGACATGTAGGCCCCACATGTCAGCTAACGGTCAAACAAACGGTCAACCAATCAGTTCTCCTACATGTGGGCCCCAACTGTCATAATCGCGATCAATTGTAAAGCACTCGACCATTTGGGTTTTTTGAAACAACCGACACCGGTTCTGATAGTTATTAGTCACAAACAAATTTTTGGTAGTTTTCTGAAACCCTAACGCGAATTGTGGTAGTTTTATGCTATTTACTCAAAAAAAAAGGATAGGATGCAAGATCGTAGCCACGGTAAACCTCCATGAATAATGACTTACTCCGAAGTTCTATGATGCACGGACTGAGCATGGCCTGGGTTTTATTACCTCGTTCTGTCCTTTCTTTCAGAGATGGAAGAACTCAAGGAGGGAGGAGAAAAGCATGAACACCATAAACTGGAGTTTTTGGCAACGCTGCGTTTTTTCTGTTTCTTCCTTTTATTAAATACTTCCAAACAAACCGGCCATGATCCATTTCTTCAGTGCCATCCCACGGTCGTGATCGTGGCCAATGGTTACACGATTACAGGAATAGTTAAGTCAGGAAAAGTAAACACTTGTCTATTCATCCACAACACGAATGCGCGTGCTTCTGGCATTATTTGTAGTACATCCAACATAAATTCCAGGTAGAATGTAAAATCCAACTAGAACGTACCGGCTATAACATAAAATCCGTCTAAAAACATAAGATCCAGCCAGAGCATCAAATCCAGCGAGAACAGAGAACTTCAGTGTATCCGGGTTAACCACAACAGACATGACCCTCCTTAGATCTTGGCCCGAGCGGGGTGGTGGGTGCGACGGGGTGCAGCGGGCAAGGCGAGGTGAGATGGGGGAGAGCAGTTGCCGAGGCAGCAAGATTTGGGAGATCACTTAAACCTCACCGAAATTTGAGGGAGCAACATGGGTTTTTACCTTTTAGAGTGTGGATGGGAGAGTGGAGGAGTGGTTTTATCTGGTAGATAGATGCTCCCATGAATTAGTTAGATGCTTTAAGGAGTAAGAAATAAAATGTGGTACTCCCTCCGTCCGAAAATATTTGTCATCAAAATGAATAAAAGGGATGTATCTAATGTATTTTACTTATAGATACACTCATTTTTATCCATTTTGATGACAAGTATTTTCGGACGGAGGAAGTACTGTAATAGAGATGAGCAACAACGTGAAAATAGGACCTCCGTGTCACACGGCCGGCCATGGTGAATGGTTGCACGCACGCGCGCACCTACGGTGGCCAAATTCACTGTATTGACCCTCTTTTCTTAACTTAAGCATGATTTGACCCTATGTGCGAATTTTTTCGGATCTGACCCTTTTCCTACCGTCATTGTCTTTGGCGGTAGGACTTACTTACACCGTCACGTTCGTTCAGTGTGTAAAGGACCCTACCGCCATGGTCTTTGGCAGTAGGGGCATGCATGTAATTATAATAAGGGTATGCATGCAATAAAAGATTCATTTTTTGCAAAAATGACCCTACCGTCATCGTCTATGGCGGTAGGGTAACACATCCTACCGCCATAGACTGTGGCGGTAGGGTGTTTTTTGTAATAAACGAAGGTAACGATGCAGGTAAGTCTTATCGCCAAAGGCCTTGACGGTAGGGTGTGTTACCCTACCGTCATAGACGATGACGATAGAAAAAAGGTCAGATCCGAAAAACTTTTATACATAGGATGAGATCGTGCTAAACTAACACAAAAGGGTCAAAAAGAGTGAATTTGGCTACCTACGGTGCGGGCATGCATGCATGTTGTACTGCCGTCGCCGGGCCGCACGTGCAGGAGATGTCAAGTTGTCATCAGCTGTCAGCTGTCGGGAAGGCATGGTGTCCCCCGGATCGGCCGCTTGCATCCCGGCCGCTCCCGGCGCACGCACGTACCCCGTCGATCGCGCGCCGTCCCGTCTCACGTCGGTATGTTCGTCCGGCCCGACCGGCCGTACGTGATCGTCCCGATCCGGGCAGCCGGAGAGATGGCTGGCTGGCTGGTGTCACACACAGTGGCTCTCCGGCCGTTTTACTGCCGGACCTGAGCTCCGACAGGGATCAATCAATTGACGTACCGCGGGCTAGCTAGTAGCCACCCCCGACAGGGAACGAAGGGTTATTCTATTCTCGATCGACTATTTTTCTCTTTTGATGAGGAGGGTGTTGTCAACATGACAACGTGGTGGTGAATATATGTGTGAACATGATGCATGCATGGGACGAAATTACTGTTTTGACTTTTTTTTCTAACTTAATCAAAAATTAACCCCGTTTGTAAGAATTTCGAGTCTGACCTTTTTTGGTCACGCCAACATCTCTGGCGTTTGGCTTACACAAGAGACGCCAGGGATGACAGCGTTTGGGCCTGGCCCACACTTACCTAGCTCGCACCGAAGTGGCAGAGCCAAACGCCATAGATCTTGGCGTCTGGAGCCCTTGTAAACACAAAAAGTATAGGTCTTGTCATTTGTGAGCTGCGTATGCGGGAACTGCGCTGCATGCATGCATCATTTGTGGACTTGCTTCCGTGTAATTTTTTTAATTAACTTTTGTGATTAATAATCTGCTTGTTCGCCGCAACCAACGGCAATTATTTTCTCTACAACTCTACAAGTACACTTTGGGCAAGGCGTGAGGGAGGAGAGAGGATTTCTAGGAGATAAATACGAGGATTCGGTTTTCAAGTAATTAATCGCATGGATTGATTTGTTGGCTAGGACTTGCCTACACCAAAGATGAAGGCATTGACATAGAAGCAAATTTAAAGTTCATGTGTATTTTAGAAAATAATATGGCTCTATGTCCACCACAAAATGTTATGCTAAATAAAAAAATATGCGGTATACTATTTTTAATCATATGTATTATGTAAACTAATGATTAATGTGCTTTCTAAAAACACATATATTAACAGCCACAGATCCCCCTCCCCCCCAATAAAGAATAACCACATATTTATGTTGTTTGTATATTATATTAGATCGGTACACAAAGCTAAATTTGGAGCATGAGCTAGCTCATGATTTTATTTGATGTTGGATCAATATATGCACAGGTCCAAATCTGATGTTAAGAGCGTCTCCGTCAAGAACACGGCACCGACGCTCTCTTCTCCGATGATCCAGCCAGACCACAGATGAGATCACCACTCTAGGTCCCATCAGCCATAGTCGGCTTCACCAACGCTGTTGTCGTGCATCGCCTGACGAAGGCCGCCACTCGAGCACACATCTCCTACGCCGCCCTCCAGTGCTTCCACAATAACACCCCCCCTTCTCCGTCTGGACCTCACCGCCGATGGCAGTGTCGCACGGGTTTTGCCCGGCGACGCGCCTTGGCGACGGCGAGAGTGGAAGATGACGAGTGGCGCATCTTTGGATCCCCTGCTTTTTTTTACATAGACCACAATACATGTATTTTATCGGCAAAAAAAATTCATGCGGCCAGAAGACACGTTCGCAGTCTTTGTCAAAACAATCAATTTAATATTTTTTACTATATTTATTTAGCATAACATTTTGTGGTGGACATAGAGCCATATTATTTTATAAAAAACGCATGAACTTTTAATTTTTTTATGTCAATTCAAACTTAGAACGAATTGGTAGTAGGTTAATTAGTCTTATCAGGGAACTGAAAAGAATTGGTTCAGAAAAAAGGGAACTAAAAAGGATTAGTAGTATGTTTCATTTAGCAAAAAACATCGGTAGTACGCTTTCATTCTAGAACATACGAAACCATCCAAACAGATATGGTTACAATGTTGCTTATTGGGCTGTGCTAAATAAGTTAGTTACACGGCCACTTAACACGGGATTAATTCATCCGAACTGCATGTATTTCTTAAAAGAACACAGCCAGGGAAGAAAAAGCACGACATGATACTTTGGCTTTCCAGCTCCTCACATAATTAATCAGCCGCACTAACGAATACCAAACCAGAATAATCAAAAGGCTCAGCATGCTTTTCTTGTTTACTCCTGATGGAAAGGCTCAAATCGACAAGCCCTGTGGCGTTTGTTCCAGACTCCAAGTTCTATGGCGTTTGGCTCTGCCACTTCGGCGCCAGCTGGGCAAGTGTGGGCCAGGCCCAAACGCCATCTTCCCTGGCGTCTCCCGTGCAAGCCAAACGCCAGGGTTGTTGGCGTGACTAAAAAAGGTCAGATTCGAAATTCTTTTGCAAACTGGGTCAATTCTTGATTAAGTTAGGAAAAAAAGGTCAAAACAATAATTTCGTCCGCATGCATGCATACGGCCAGCAGAAATCAGCTGGTGCATCTCCACATCAACGGCATGCACCGATCTCCGTACACTGTCTCATCCTTGTTTTTTTTTAACACTTCTCCATCCTCAACTGCTCATCGAGATAAGTTGTGCGTGTATGCGTTCATAGGGGCTGAGTGGATGCGCGTATATATGAACGCTTGCGTCTGTACTGTGTTCAAAAAAAAATCCCTCATTCTTGCTCTCATAATCCAATCATCACCTAGAAAGTCAGATGCGAAGAACAACCGAAATAATTCCTCGCAACGACATTGAGATCGAGGAACCATCAAGCCCAACCAGCATGTGCACCATAGACACGTGGACAGGGCGGTGAGAACTTTCTCCTCGTTGCACAGCCTTCTTCGACATGACAACGTTGCATCTGGCATGAAAATGAAAGAAAGTAGGTGCATAACCACGGTTAAGCCTCCATCAGTAAGGGCATTTCTAACTGATCCCATATAAAATAGAGGAGTATCCAAACGAGTAATCCTTATTGAAGTATTTATACTTCACTAAATTTTGGTTAATTCTAGCCGATCTTCTAAACTTAGCGGATTAAAATGTAAATTTGCATAAATTCACTCTAGTTTCAACCAAAATGTGCAGGCATTTAAATATAAGTTCAACATAGATAGTCTTAAACAACCGAACATTAAACATAAATTCAAACATAAACTACATTAGACTTAAACACATTAGACTACTCATCCTCCTCGGCCATAGTGGAGGTTGAGCCAATCCTTCATCGACAGGCCACCCTCGGTCAAACATGGGTCCATGCCGGTGTCATCGTCGTTACAATCGGGGAAGATGCTCCGCCACTCCTCGACGTTGAACTCCTCCTCCTCGCCGTCCTCCTTCCTCCCTCCTCACCATCTTGCACCTCTTCGTCGGAGATGACGATGACCTCCCTGTCATTGTCAACGAATATCGCCCGCTACGCCTCCACGAGCTCAGTGTGCTGGCGGTAGAGGTCCTGCACGTATGCCTCATCGGTGGCATCCACCTCGAGGCGCTCCCTCGCCTCTTGGTCATGCCAAGCCATCGTCGCACTCACCACACCCAGCGGTGGGAGGAGGTGGACCGGCACCCTCCCGAACGAGAAGTTCAACCAGGCGGCAGAGCCGTGGAGCCGGACTTGCCACCAGTCGTTTTCCATCGCCACGGTCGAGCTTCGTCGTGTGAAATGACCCGGCCCACTTCCTCTGGTGGGTCTCCCGGCCGGTAATCTCCTCCACCCATGTCCCCCACGAGTGTTGCCGGACGCCGAGGTAGGTCCTCTACAGTGGCCGCGGCGGAGGGAGCTCTGGGAAGTCGGCGAATCAGGTGGGGGCAGGCAGGTAGGGCGAGTGGCTGTGGCTGCTCGAGGATGCGCCGCTAGATGATGACCCGCGGGTGACCTTCGGCCACCGCGCCCGACCATTGGGAGACGAGGGGGTGGCGGGGCAAGGGGGAGAAGAGGAGGTAGATGAGGGGAAAATAGGGAGATATTTTTGTACTTGGCTGCCAAGGGGTGGAGTAAATATAGGAAGATTCATGATGGCCGAGTATAATTGTTACTCTATTATGGCCTATTGGGGATCAGTTAGGTATAAATTAAAGGAATAAAACCAGGATTTTACTTCTCTAACAAGTTATTGAGGATCGGTTAGAAATAACCTAAGGTGGGGAAGGCATACTAAGCCGTGTGTCTTTCTATTGATTGACTAGTAGAACGCCCGTGCGTTGCCACGGGCTTTTGAAAAAAAATTAAGGTACTACTCACTGAGCTAAGATTACCGAGAACAATGTCACATCTTTTTCTTCAACATAATCAGCTAACACACATCATAGTATCGAACACAATAATCTTAGAGCACCTATAGCCCGTCCCCTCAAATCTACGGACACGCCCTGTCGTTGACCGAATATGAGAGAGAAGGAAAAAGGTGACCCAACCAGACCCCTTATATCATCACCATAAGTCCGGGTTGTCTGCAAACTATCATATTAACACCCAACATATGAAGGATATGAAGCTCGCAACACCTAGTCAATCCGCCAGGTAGGACGCCCGTCCGTTGCTATGGGAGAAGACAAAAAATGCCACAAACACGTTACAACAAGCACTAAAGTTTCTCTTCCTGCATCGCACCTTTTCACCACTGTGATTCCCAAACATTTGTCCAAATCAAAATGGGCATAGAACATAAGTACAAATGTTTGGAAGCTAAAAGTATACTACATAATTTTTCACTTATAACACCTTTGTCCCTATTTTTAACAGTGACTCGCTATTGCAGCATAAACTAATTCATTCTCGAAATATTCAGAAGAAAACATATTGACCAAGCAAAAATCACTTTGGCACAAGAACCTTGTGACAACTATAGAAAAAAGATTGAGATGGTTACTCTCATAGAAGACAGCTTCAAATATAATTTTAGGAAATAAATTTGTACAATATTGGCCTACACCGAAAGAAAAAAGCTCATACACACAGTATCATGAAGGAAACGATTCCTCGTTATCTCAGTTCCAAATGGAAACTGGTATCAATTCACTAAGATTTAAATGAATGAGAACTGTTAAATCCATGTCTATCTCCATTTTTAGCGATTTCAGCAGCGGGCTCACGGGTATCTACACAACAGAAATATAGAATATGAGTTTCGGTTCACTTTATGTGACAATTATAGAAAAGGAACAACCACAAGAAAAAACAAACAAACATGAGAAAGCACATGCAAGCAAATAAGCCTTTATTTTTTCTGATGAACATATGAAACATCATAGTAACTAAACACAGTAACAAACCCATTTGAAGGTAACCATATTAGTGCCCATAGTGCATAGTTATTTGATCCATATTTGTTGTCACGGGCGACAAGTACATAAAAATTGATGAACGATCAAAGGGTATTTGGTCAAAGGATAGTTAGTTCTACTTCACAAATTGCGACCATGATACATTACAAGTTTCATAGATTTTTGGTTTAATGAATGTTCAGCTAAGAAGAAAATGAATAAAATATCAACATATTAATCTCTACTATTAAACCACAGTTGGTACGTTAAACGGTACCCACGTATCCACCACTCGCGTGACCTCCCCACATCATCGTTTTTTTCAACCGAACCCATTTCCCGATGCAAGGAAAAAAGCCCTACAACACCGACCACCCTTTTCCTTCTCCCTGGTACGACCCCCACATGCACGATTGCTCCTACGGCGCCGATTTTGACCATGTCTCCCATGTGATGTTGCTTTGTCCCGCTCCCTCTGCCATCCAGACGCACTCCCTTGCCGCCTCTCTGCTTCAAGGTGTGTGCTCTGAAACCGTCACCTCCTTTCTTCAGCCCGTGGCATCTATTCTTCAATGGATCATCTCAATTTTTCGTCCTTCACTGAGTCCGGCGGCGACAACCAAAGAACCAAGTCCCCATCCATTTTTTGAGGGCATGCAATTAACGAAGGGGATGTGTGGCCCATGAGGTTGCTGCCATCAGCCATCGAGGCTGCTGAAATCTAATGAAAAAGTGCCTACGGTACAGTTCATTTCCACTCTCAGTTGGTAGAAATAATCAAATTTCAAGCATACAAATTCAAAATGAAAAAGTCTATTATGAGCACCAGAAAGATAGAAATGATCCATTTATTTCAATGCATACTACTACACCTTGGTGCTTAAAGACAAAACTTAGTTGCAAACAGTGCATTACCTAGGAAGAACATTTGGTGTACTGAGCATAACAATTCAAAATTATTCTATGGCTATGAAGTGCCTAAATCTGAGGTTGCAACATGAAAGCAAGTACTGATCAAATTGACAAATTATATGGTTCATTCGTTCATAGTGAACACAGAATTAAAAGAACTGCTAGAACTCATGGTGGCATTCTATAGAAGCATCATTCTTCTGCAAGTATAGTGTTCTTAAGAAAGCATGGTGTAGCCAAGAGATCAAGGTGTCATACAAGCATTATTTCACAGCACAATCTAGGGAAAAAATCCTTCGTTCTGGAAGAATGGCAACCCAAGATGTACCGACGACAAGATCCACAGTTGCTTTGCATTACTCCAAATCAAGAGTTGCGATAGCAACCTGTTAATCTGACATACCTTTAGATAGAAGCTCAACGACAATTTCCTTCTGAACCCATATTGAGAAAAATAAGCCAGATTTGAATTTTAATATCTTTGCCAGCATTTATTTTCAACTGTGCAGGCAAAATAAAACATGAATTTCACACCGCAGAAACTACTAAATGTGAAATTACAGAATTTTAGCATTTGAATATGAGAGAAATGTAAAGCATTGTACATGATAGTAATCGTGTTTCATAGAACTTTGTCAGTGGTAGTGACATGCCACCGACACCAAATGCCGTTTATAATGTACTCCATAATGATCTTTTTTCAGTTTATCCATAATGATCTACAACCATTCCTTGAGCTTCACATGGTACCTGGTCCTGATACCAACATCAAAACAATGCAGAGTATTGCTATGTTTTAAAGTGTGCTTGTCTTAGCAAGGCGTGCCTCGGTTTTCGTTTACACCATGGTAAACCTCCCACTCTCTATATCTCTCTCTAAACATCTCCGCCTCCATCATCGCCCCCGCTCCCCTCACTATGTCTCTATGCACTGCCACTCCCCTGCTACCCAATGTTGGTCCCTGTTAAACTGTTTAACCATCCGTGAATTAAACACTATGCCTTGAAAAATACTTTCCCTTTATAATGAAACATGCCTACTTCTTTTCCTAAATATCATTCATCAATTCAAATTTGTGAGGTTTCTCTACTACTTAAATAGTGCATTATATCAACATAAACTTCAAGTGAGTACAATAATTAAGTGAGGTAGCTACATGCTTGCATTTCACCTAAAAATGATTAAAAGAAGTACTATTTCGCTCTAAGGTGTCATACAAACAACAATAACTCAGTGGACTTTCTGTACAATTTAGAAGAAAAGCGCCTAGTATATCACCCCACTCGACCCTGCTTGGCATAGAAGATGGTAGACTCAAAAGATATACTATTTCTATTCCTTAGCCTGATGGGTCTGTCTCTCTCAATATTACCTCCATCCCACTAAAACGCATGCATTATGAATCATGAACAGGGTGGCTAATGCATTTCTGTTACAAATATGCTACCAGAAAAAGCTATATGAAATAAGCATGATAAACACGAACCATATATTCTCTACAAATAACACATGAAAACAAAATAAACTACAACTTATAACAGATTGTACTGAAGATAAATCATCACCCTTCACAACATGAATTCATTGTGAAGCATCAATATTTACATAAAACAAATTCCATGTCATGCTTAATGCAAAAGTCTGCACTTATATCAGCAAAAAAGAACTTAAAACAATTTTGAAGGGACAACATCGCTATCAGGTGGCAACTCTCCTGCAGCAGTGGCAACAAAAGCAAATATGAAGAAGTCTTTACTAACCCCACGTGCGATTCTGAAAATGAAAAGATGGAGATTGATGTCGAACATCCGACACTGACGAAGAAGATGGTCAGGCCAATCGCATAATGTACAGTACAAAATTTATGACAATGACAGTTTATTTCGATCATCTATCTTTCCAAAATACACAACTTCTTGTGAGTAAAGTTTTGCCATCTTTTCTTGTTATTTAAAGAACCAAACTGCAAGAAGCAACAAGTAGTCAAGCACAAGTTAGAAATTGTATTGGACGTACAGTTTTGCCATCTCAAATTTCTATCTTGCTATTACTAAGCTCGCGGTTGCACTTGAGAAAACGGTGGCAATAAGGACCGAGGAAACAGTTACTTAAAACAAATTATACACTTATGTATACGGAAAGAGGAACCAGACTTGTCAATATGATGTTGGACTGTCACTACTTGTAAAACTGAGTTTTCTTCTCTCTAGTAATTTCTTCCTGGAAAGATGATAAAGTAACTCATGTCTGCTAAAATACAAATATGTGGATCAATAGATAATAAAGTGACAACGAAAGTTATATGAAACTCGCAAAAGAGATGTTAACCTCAGAACCTTTACTGGATGGTTGGTGCAACGGGCAGCACAACGAAACCGGGAAGTGAGCTGGGAGCGGACGGACGATCTGGCTCTTCATTGCGTCGTGCTACAGTCCTCTCGTCCAAATCATCCGACAACGCTCATGTCCTCATCAGTCATCTCGTCCAAATCATCCTACAACGCTCATGTAAAATGTTTTCATAAATAAGCACATGTTCTTGCAGGACAAGAGATTTAATTGATAGCTAACAAGTACCCGATGCTTGCAATTAGCCTGGTGTAGCAGGTTCAGCTCCTCATTGATGGCCATCAAGATGCGCTTTGTATTGGTATATGGTCTCCTCCAGCCTCTCCAACCTCTGTATCACGATGCACCGTTGTTCAGTTCACGGTAAACGAATTTGTTTAGGTTAGCAACAGTGGAAAACATACGTTGGTGTGTGGCCAAGCATGGATGGAGTTACCGTACATACCTTTCATAATGTTCTTCTGTAGCTCAATGTTCGCCGTGCATCTTATGTCCACCACCACACACCTGTCCTCGTTCGGTCCAAGCAGGTCATTTTGCTAGGTTCAGAAGGAGTGAAAACAAGATATGGCTTAATTGCTAGGTTCAGAAGGAATAACAAGAAGTTGCATTGAGTTTCCAGTAAAAGGCACCTTAATTGCACAGTGTGGCACAATCTGCTTTTTAGTATTTTCCATTTTAAGAAAAGCTTATTTGAAAATAACAAGAAGTTGCATTGAGTTTCCAGCACAAGGCACCTTAATTGCACGGTGTGGCACAATTTGCTTTTTAGTATTTTCCATTTTAAGAAAAGCTTATCTGAAAATAACATACATCTGGTACTTAGATGGCACTACTTCACTGCAAGTCTGCAATATACAATATGCACAAAACATAAATTCCTTGAAATGCTTTGTGCACTTACTAATTATGATCAACATCAGCTATGAAGTTTGTTGTAAAATGTACTCTTGTTAAATCTGGAACTAAGTTATGTGTATGCATTTAACAGCATAAACTTAAGGGCTTAAATTAAGAAAAAGGAAAAAAATTGAAAATTTAACCACCTTGGCTGATCCATAATAACATATACATAGAAGTTGCCAGCCAACTCTTGTTGATCCTACTTACCACATGAACTTGTTCACAGTTGAGTAAGCGTACTGAATTTAATAATATCAAGTAATGTGGTATAGGAAAAGGGGAAGCTTTAGAGCCTGAATAATGACTGACAAAAATAGAGATATCTCCAGCTTTTTCATGTTGGCACCCTGACCTCCTCGTAATTGATCTGCCTGCCAAGTTCTCTGCAATCACCTGCAGGAACACAACCACGCAATGTGTACATTCACTTACAACTCAGGCTCACATGGATATTGGTGAGGCAATGAAATAGATGATGCCAATGAAATCAGTTTATCTCGCGGAAATCATCAGGGACGAACACCTGATTTCGAAATCCCAAAGAATGAAAACAACAACGCACTCGGACTGGCCGATGGCGGTGGATCTTGCATCCTCATTAGCACGACCATGCTCAGGTCCTCATCTGCCGAGGAGGCACTTTTATACCGCATCAGCACGAAGTGAAACAGTGGCGCCAGCATGACCACCTCCACCTGACATCAACATATGTACAAACAGATTATGTGAACTGAAGTCTCTATACTCTGCAAAGTGTGACATAGCTCATAATTCAGATGAATTTAATCCTACAGATATGCATATCACAACAATGAATAATCTTTTCCATGCATCCATGGATAACTCAAGCTTGCCAATATCTGGTTATTGATCAAGAGTGAAGGGACAACTCCAATCTACAATAAACCTGATTAGGCTGCTGACATGAATGGAGCAATTTGCAGTGATCTGGTCGCGTCACCGGGCTGTCGACGGGCGTCGATAAGGAGTCGGCGTCGTCGGGCCGCCGACGTTGAGATAGAAGACGGAGGTTCTGCTTCAGACTATTGGAGCAGCAAAATTGTCCAAATCAATAGAGAAACTGAAGATATTGCAGCAAAATTGTCAAAATTATATTAGCCACTAAAACTCCGAAGTCTTGCAGCAGCAAGATAGCAGAAAGAGATGGGCTGGGAACATAACATAATTTGCTCTTCCAATATGTATTCCGAACTGATCTAAAAAGTAGATAATTAATCCAATGTATTCTGTTTGTACATCAACATTTGACACGCCCAACTCGCTGTATATGTCATTTACCGGATGTTGAAATTACAGTTTGTATCTTTGTTCTGACGCTATACTTGAAATCTTTGTGTTTTCAAGAAATAATCTATCACACTTCTACAAAGGAATGAAAATGTACAATTCTGTTTGCGGACATGCTTCTTCTACTTCTATTTAAGGATTGCATTTACTTTTATTTTAAAAGATAACACCGACCAAAGATCTGAGAATGCATTAGTACGTACATGATAATTAAAATGTAAATATTCAGACCAAAACATCAGATCAAAGGAGATTATATTCACATAAACTTGACTGACATTAAATTGAAAAAAGCCATGTAGTATAAGACCACAGCAACAACAGACATGTAGTGCTAGCTTCCAAGGATTCATTTCAGTACAGGAAGAATTAAGGGGGAGTTTTGTTCAAAATAACAATCAAGGAGCGGCCGTTTACATACTGATGGACACATACAAATGGACAACCAAGGAACGGCCATATATTGCAAGTGCCATTCACATCCAGACGCATACAGACTGAATACAAACTGAACCAAAGAACCAAACCAAGATGCTTATCCATATGTATGTATGTAACAGATGCTAGTGCCATCCAGATTTGGGGGTAGAGAGAGGGGAAGCTCACCACGTCCACGTTTCAAGTGTCGCATACAGGAGGAGGCGAATCCACGAGCGTGAGGATGAGCTGGACAACGCCGGATGGGTGGGCGGGATTTGGGGACGGGGGTGCCTGAGCTGTATCGGTGCGCGTCCTTGGAGGTAGAGGACGAGAAGGAGCACCGGCGTTCGCCGCCGCCATCATCGACTGGGACAAGGTTGTCGCGCCCGCGCTCATCCCGAACAGCCGCTGCAAGGCGTGCCGCGTCTGCACATCCTACGGGAGGAGGGCCTCCGTGCGGCCCTGTTCCCGGAGCACCATCCAGCAGGTGCCGATGGGGATCGGGAGAGATAGAAGACGAAGCAGCGGCGGCGGCCCTCGATGGAAAAGGGGGAAAGCGGAGGTCGGGATTGACGCACATGGGCCTCGAAATACCTGTGTTCGTCCTCCAAACGAGGCAAGGCGGGCAGGGTCTCCTCCAATCAGGGCAACGCGACCACGCCCTTGGGGATCCGCGGCGGCGGCGAGCGGCGTCTCTCGTGATTCGCGACGGCGGTGGCGTGTGGCATCCCTGGGGATTCGCGGCGGTGGCGGCGTGCGGCGTCCCCGGGGATTCGCGGCGGCGGCGGTGGTGTGCAGCGATCTGGGTAGGGATCGTGGAGGGGCGTGCGGGGACGAATAAAAACCTGACAAAAAAATGACGAAAAAAACCCGACGAAACTAGGAGGTGGGAGGATAGATGAAAAAAAACCAGCGAAAATTAACCGGCGGACTATTCACTAACTGCTTCATTAGGAGTAGAGATACCCTCCCATCGCCGTCTGAATTAGATGCATACACCGTGCGTGCATGGAACCGGATCCTCTAACATTGAGAAGCAAAGTTAGAGAAGCTACAATACCCTAACTTTCCTTCTTTCTATCCATGTGATTATGGCTAAAACGATTTAAATTAATTTGCAAATTGATGATCTACCGTGTACATTTATAGTACTCCCTCCGTTTCTTTTTACTCCACATATAAGATTTGGTCAAAATCAAATTACACAAAGTTTGACCAAATTTACATAAAAAATTATGAAACAGTACTAAAACTATATAGTATGAAAATATGTTTCATGGTGCATCTGAATATATTGATTTCATATTGTGAATGTTTATATTTTTTAATATAAAGTTATTTTTTAATATTTCTCTTGTGCCCTGTGCGTGCAAAAAGCTACTACCACTCGCCATCTAGGTGTATTCAGTAGCTAGTGCTGCCTTGGCCTGGCTAGCTAAGCTTGCTACTGTTACTGACGGAGGCTACGGCTAGGCGTATAGGAGCACTAGTAGTGCTCTACAGTGGCACAGTGATGTGAAGTGCTCGTTTGTTCCGACATGAAGACCTGTCTGTCTGTACGTGCATGCTGCCATGCTGCATATGCGTGCGCGGGGGGAAAGCTACGAGCATGCATTGGTGCCAAGTCTGAATGCTTGTGCGTTCCCAAAGAAAATCCAGTGATCACGATCTTCTGCACTCCTGGCTGCCTTGCTCTCCTCTCTTTGGAAACGGAGCTCCATCAATACCCACAGAGGTTCGGCGAAAGAACAAAAGAAAAGAGATCGTCGGCGGCCTCTGCTGCATGCGGCTGCGATGATGACGACGAGTAAAGAGGACGTCGTGTCTCTGGGTAGCTGAACTGCTGAAGTAGGTCGTGTAGTAGTGAAGCACTATGCTTTGTAGTTGCATCGGTCGATTGGAGTTCAATGTGCCCGACAACTACAAGACCCCTTGCTTCCGAACGCAATTTGATTTGCACACGTCGGGCCAGCTCTAATTCCTCCATCCAACCTCTCTCTCTTTTTCTTCCTTGTGAGTCTATGTTACCACACTATGCTGTTCATTTTTATTTTCTTTACAACTTTTCAGTCCTTAACTAGTACACTACACATCGTAATGATCATTTGACTAGAAATTCTTGGCCGTGTCAACCGGTTTCCAGCGTAGACCAATGCCGAAATGGAGGACGCCACGCCACGGCCATCGGAGGAGAGGCAAAAGGGTGAATGGTGCGTGGGACGGGTCACCGGAGATGGAGAAGGTGGGCGCAGTACACATGTGGCCGGGGTCGGCGGGTCGCCTGCTGTGTAGGGTACGGTGCGGCTCTCAACGACGGCTGCAATGCGCCACCCATGCTTGCTCTACTGTCGCCGGGACGTACGTGTGCGAGATGTCAAGCTCACAGGCAGCTCTCGGGAGTGCAGGCATGACTAGTGTTCCTCCGCCGCCTCCATGCCGGCCGGCAGGCACCGCTGGGTGATCTGATCGATGTGATCGGTGATCGGTACGGCACGCACGTAGCTTCGCTCGCGTCTCACGTCGTTATGATCTTCCGGCAGTCGATCGATTCATGTCGGGGGTTTCGACCGGCTTGAATTTATTTGGTGGACCGTGCTATACCTCGCTAGCACATCCATCACAACAACGTCGCGTCATGCATTTCCATCTTCTGCTACACTCTCTTTTTTTATTGCGGACTCAATACTTGTATTACTCAATCACAGTATCGTTACAATCTTCAGCAACTATCTCCAACACTTCTGGAGGACCCGACCCTTACCAAGTCATGGTCCTATTATTAATCCGACCAAAAGCAGCTAACCTGTCACTCGCTTTATTTTGCGACCGAGTGACCTGAGTAATACAAGTTTGATGAAGACTCAAAAGAAATCTAATTTCATTCACTAGGGAAGAATATACTGAGCGATCCGTGCTCCCACATGTGATCATAGAAACTGCAACCGAAGAATCCATCTCAATTTCGATCGGTAGTGCTGTACGTTGAATCGAGGAAGATAAACCCTCCATACACGCACATAGCTCAGCCTCCAACGCATCCCTGCATGAATACAAAGCTCTGCAAGCTGAGAAGATAATTTTCCCTGTAGCATCCCTCAATATCATCCCCGCTTGCATCTTCATTCGAGCCAAAAGCACCATCAGTGTTAAGTTTAGTCCAGCCCTGGCACGGTTTGATCCAACCAAGCTGCCGTGGCACTTGTCTAACCGGCTGCACCCCATCGTCCATGTTAATATATGATTTACCTTTAACAGGATCAGCTCCAATATCATGTTTGATCGCCATAAGGGACTCCAGGTAGCTCTGCAAGAATCTTCTGCTACACTCTCACTTAGTAGTACAAACGTGACAACTCCGCACACCTCCGCAACTTATCCTTTAATCCATTATATGCTCCTTAAGTTTGGAGCTCTCACAATCAAGTGAGTTGTGCAATTTGAGATTTAACATGCGATATTTGGTTCGGTCATGTGCTCGGCAGGTCCCTTTGGTCAGTGCATGATTTTTTTAATTATAGATCTCTACAATTTTTGTGCTCCTCGGTGAAGACGCTTATTACACCTAGGCCGATCTGATATCCCCGTGTCGCGTAGTTGCTCTTTTCAGCACTGTGTGCTGGCTTCGCATCTGCTCTCTCCGTCCGGAAATACTTATCATCAAAATGGATAAAAAAATATGTATCTAGACGTATTTTAGTTCTATATACTACCTTTTTATCCATTTTGATGGGCGCATGCGGTACTTTACTACTCTAAATTGTGCCAACTAATTAGTAGACCAGGTGAAATATGGAGTAGCATATGTATTGACGAAGTGGAACTGGAGGGGTAAAATTGTAAGATTTTTTTAGCGAAAAACCCTTGCGCGCGAGTATTGGGGAAAAATCCGTAAAAAGTTATACACCAACTAAAAAAAATCTGTAAAAAGTTATAATCTAGTGCTGCAGCTTAATTGGCGATCGAGTAGAAGTGACTAATGGCATGATCGATCAGCTAGCAATGCATCTCCGTGCGGGATGCGACCGGTAAGGGGCTGGCGCCTGTCACATCTTGCCTAGCCCCGCCAATTATTTTAACAATGCAAACAGTTGTGCACCACATGAGGAACTTTGCCACTCTAATAAATAGGAAGGCCATGGCATCTTTAACCATGCTCATCTTATGATCGATTTGAAACGAGAGAAATGCACGTGTTTTCAATAACAAAGGGACACCGCCCACGATCTTGTTAGACAACATCAAGAAAGAGACATCACTTTGGGTGGCCGCGGGAGCTAAGAAGCTAGGGGTGCTCATGTCGGGAGAGTAATCCCTTTCATGTAATAAGGGGTGTTATTTGTAACACAGCTAAAACTTTCCTTCTCTCATAATTAATATACGAGGCAAGTCTTTTGCCTCCGTTTCAAAAATAAATTATACTCTTGCACCATTATATCTGGTAAATTTACGATGTATCAGAAAAATGTACTAAGCATCACGTTCATATTGATGGGGTATTAGGAATGTATCTACAAATAATTCACACGGGTTTTAGCCACAACAAACCCCGGAAGAATACCTATGCATTCCAGTTTTGCTATTTCACATCTAGATGTGAAATAACTATCTCACATCTAAGCTATGGTCCATTGGATCAATTTGTCTTCAAGATTCGCGCAATGTCCTGTTTCTGTCTCGTGCGCTGGCTCGCGCCTCGTTGTTGCGCGCGGCGGGCCATGTACAAATTGTTTACGAGCGGGCGGGCCGATGCCTCTTTTATTTTTCCTGCATTATTGGATTGGTGGGCCGTTTGTTTGTCCACAGCAAGTGTATCGCCACTGTCCTCGCATTCCTCATCCTCTCCGTCTGGGCGGCGATTCCTTCAGGCGGCGGCGATTCTGGTGACAGAAGGCGGAGAGGAGAGAGCCGCAGCAGGTTCTTGCCCCCCCTCCCCCCCCCCCGAGGAGCTGTTCCTGATTTGTTGTTGTTTGAAGAGTTTACCCCTCACGGAGCTGTTCCTGATTTGTTTTGACTGTCCATTTTCTTGTTTTTGTCGCACCTAGGGTTTCTTGTTCGTAGGTAGAAACATCAAGAACTCGTTATCTAAGGATGGCATGACATAGTTGCGTGGAGGGAGGAGGGGAAAATGTCTGAAACCTCATATTTTTGCTGTGAACGGTGCCATAAGATAGGTGTAGTTTTCTTAGAAGTTCAGAGATACAGTTGTAGGCTTTTTACTAGTGAGGTGTTGTAGAATTAAAGTTTTGCTACTGAACGGTGGCATCAGATAGTGTAGTTTTCTAGAGTTCTAGATGGATTATTTTATTATTAATTTTTGTTAGGAGATATTCTGGTGTCCAAAATTTAATTTTTCCATTTGTTCAGTTTACACATGTGGGTTTCAGTAACAGATTGGTGTTGTTTTCATTCAGAGTTAGCTTTGGGTTTTTTTTACCCATGTGGCCGTTGATAGTTGGTAGTACATTTTTTGTCCAGATGTATTTTTATCTTGAGTTTTTCTTGTAGTGTAGTTCTTTCTTTATTGTCTGGTAGTTCTTTTGTTGGCAGTGTAGGTGTTGGTTCTGTAGTGTACTTCTTGTTTGGTAGTTATTTGTCAGGAGAGTACAATGAGATGATGCAAAATGCTACCAGTGTTGCGTTAGTCACACGGATTCAAGTTGCTTTAGGAGCACAAAATGGGCAACCTCCACCCTCCTCTTTTTTTTAGAATCAGCAAGTGATCTGAAATTCCAATGTCACATAATTAGTTCATTTTGAATTAAGGAGGGACAAAGGGTACTCTCAGTGAGTTTTTTCCTTGTGCATACGTACACACATGTGTGGCTCTTGTTCTCTCTGTTGTCTAGCTATCTTATTACCAATAAATCTGGGGGTAGCACATATGTTTTTATTTGTTGTCATTTTCCTTTTTCAGGTTCATGTCATATAATCAGCAGTTAAGCCATTTTTTCGTCGCTCTTTTTTTGGTAAGCAGGTGTCGTGTGGGTTTTGTGGGAACTTTTTCCAGAATGCCGAAGCTGTTGACTTCAACGTCCATGGGACGAGTTCCGCTCTTCAGCGGTAATCCAGTAGCACTTGCATGTGTGAACTATTTTATGATTTCATATTTTTTTAAGCTAGTTTTATACATATCCATATCTTAGGTGTTTTCCCTTCTTCTTTTGTCAGATGAAGTATGTTATGTCATATGTAATCTATCCACAGGGACGGCGAGTAGTGTGGTTGAAAACTTGATATAAGTTGCCTTTTCTGCTTTTTTTGTTTTTCGAAGCTATAGTATGTTTATTAGAAAATACAGAAATTACAAAAAAAGGCAAAACCAGTTGCAAGTCAACACTCGAATCGCAACCAGGGGCTTTTTTGGTAGTTGTAGTTGCCCTAGTTGCAAGTCCAACCTCGACTTGCAAACTGAGGTCCGAGTTGCAAGTCAACCCCCGACTTGCAACTCGGAGGGCTTTTTCATATTTTCTGTATTTTGCCCCTACTTGCAAGTCAACACTCGACTCGCAACTCGGGTCTTTTTTTATACTTTGTAGTTGCCTCATTTGCAAGTCAAGCCTCTACTTGCAACTGGAGGCCCGTCGACTTGCAACCCCGGGATTTTTTGTATTTTTTGTAACAGATTTGATATTTCACATCTAGATGTGAAATAGCTACCTCATATCTAACTGCACAGCCATTGGATCTCATCCTATCTTTAAGATTCGCGCAAGTTTTTTCTGTCCCGGTCGTGCGTTTCGCTCCCGTCGCTCGTTGAATCGTCCGTGCGCGCGGCCCATCTATAGTGGGTTGTGTTGTTTTTGCCTGTAGCGGGCCGTGTTGCTTTGTTGGGCTGGGGGCTGTTTGTTTGAGAGCAGGTTCTGGAGAGGAGGGGGCGGCGTTCATTTACCCCACTTTGTCTCCCGAAGCATTCACTTCGGCCGTTCCCCATTCCTCTTCTACCATTCCCCATTGCTCCGGGTAGTTGGTGCTAGAGGCACAGTGACTTCTGGAGAGGGAGAAGGAGAAGGAGACGCCATCAATACTGAGTTGCATGTTCTTCTCCCTTGTTCCTCTTTTTCTTTTTGTAGTGTCCATGCGTTTTTGTGTTTCTTGCTCACTGATTTTAGCAGCATCTATCTAGGGTTTGCTCCTCAATGTCCCCAAATGTGGGTAGGGTTCGTTAGCACCATCCATCTTCTTTGTTTCTTGTTTATTTGTCCATTGATTTAGGGTTCTTTGCCTCGTCCAATCTCCCGAAATACGGGGTAGGGTTCATCAGATGTTCCATCTATCTAGGGTGAGTTGGGGGGGTTTGTTCCTCAAATGTATACAGATATGGGAAGGGGGGATTTGAAGTAGATAAATTTTTCAGTGGGTTCCAGGGGTTAGGGTTTGGGTTTCAGATGGTTAGTGTGCAGAGAATACCTTTTTTTGTTGTAGTTTTTGGGTGATTTTTAGTGTTAGGGTTTGTATGATGAACTATAGACAGTTTTTTTGTCCTGGTATACTCATCATTCTATAGATAGTTGATTTCTCCTGTTAAGAATTTTTGTAGAGTAGTGATAGCTTCTGCATGCATTTTCTGTTTTTTTTGTCTTTTGGTGAGTATTTCTGGATCACTTGTGGCAGGCTGAAATCAACTTTTCTATCACTATTTAAGCATTTTGGATCACTTGTGCCAGGCTCAAGTCAAATTTTCTATTATTATTCAAGCAATTTTTTTTTAGAAATAAAAGAGCTGAAGATAAACAAAGAAGCAGGTCACAAATGAATGAACCTGTACCATCTCATTTTTTTGTGCGTATTTTGATCTACATAGGTTTTTGTGCTCAATCTTCCTAAAATGTTTGGTAGCAGTTTGATGTTTTAAGTAGCAAAGTTTTCAGCTGTGCGGCTGCGTAGCTTATGTGTTCAGATAATTGAGTGCAATGATAGGATTTCCTTTTTTGATAGTTTCAGTCTGGGTTGGCACATTTTTTTTAAGTTTCCCTAGATGAAGTCTTGTGTCTGTAGGTAGGAAATGGGGTACTAACCATGTAGTTTTTGGTTTGATTTTTTTTACTTTTAGGTTCTGTTTTTGCTAAGCTAATTTTCACTCAGAGATAGTTATAATTTGTATCAATCAAGGTTTTTCATTTTATTGTTTTTTCAGTTTGTATCCATGTTTCGTGACATTTTACTTTTTGTCAGGCAGCGGCGATTGTGGGGAGCGAGAAGGGAAGTGGAGGGGACCACCATTCAAGTATGTGAAGTACATGCGATTAAGTTATATGTGTTTTTTTTTTCATTTGTTAGGCTATATGTGTGTTCAATATACTCTAATGTGGTGGTAATTTGTGTGTGCAGAGGATTAGGTGAAATGTTCAGTAGTTGATTTTTGTAGTGTTGTTTGTAGTATTCTACATATATAAGTTGGAGCAGCAGCTCATGATTATCTTGTTTTTGTAGTGCTCTATACATATAGTAGTTTTTTTCTGGATGTTAAAGATGGTATGCACAATTGAATACTAGTTGTGTAATACAGTCCTAGCTTTTTTGCCTATATTTTTTGTAACCTGTTTGTTCGTCACTAATCTCTAGTTTCTAGTTACTAGTTTTCGACAGTTCTACCATAAGTACTTTTGACAGTTTTCCATAGTTACTTACTAGTTACTATTTTCAGCAGTTTCATTAGCGTAAGCATCGGTATGAGCACCATCAGTTACAGTCTTGCTCTCGATCTTTTTATTATTATCTTTTTGACTTTTTCCTATGATTCAGGATGGTGTGCCAATTTGTTTTGCTCATTTTTGCAAGGTGGACAATGGTGAGAGCTTTGGCATGTTTTTTCCTGATGCTGACGAAACCTTTACGGTAAACTTTTTGTTTGATGCGACTTGCAAGTTGAACCTCGACTTGCAACTGGATCTTTTTGTTTGATGCCACTTGCAAGTCTGACTTTGCAAGTGGGTCTTTTTTGTTTGATGTCACTTGCAAGTCGACCCTCGATGTGCAACTAGGTCCTTTTGTTTGATGTCACTTGCAAGTCGACCCTCGACTTGCATCTGGGTCTTCTGTTTTCGTGCCACAGGCAAGTCGACCCTCGATGTGCAACTAGGTCCTTTTGTTTGATGTCACTTGCAAGTCGACCCTCGACTTGCATCTGGGTCTTCTGTTTTCGTGCCACAGGCAAGTCGAGCCTCGACTTGCAACCGGGTCTTTTTGTTTGATGTCAAAGTCGAGCATCGACTTGCAACTCGGGTCTTTTGTTTGATGCCACTTTGCAAGTCGACCCTTGACTTGTAACTGGGTCTTCTATTTTTTTATGCCAGTTTGCAACTCGACCCTCGACTTGTAACCGGGTTCTTTGTTTTATTCCACTTGCAAGCGGACCCTCGACATGCAACTTGGTCTTTTGTTTGATGCCACTTGCAAGTCGCCCCACGACCTACAACTAGGACTTCTGTTTTCATGCCACTTGCAAGTGGACCCTTGACTTGCAACCGGGTCTTTTATTTCATGCCACTTGTAAGTGGACCCTCGACTTGCAACTGTGTCTTCTTTTTTATGCCACTTGCAAGTAGACCCTCGACTTGCAACTGGGTCTTTTTGTTCGATGCTACTTGCAAGACCCTCGACTTGCAACTTGTCTTTTTTATAATGCCCACTTGCAAGTCGAGCCTCGACTTGCGACTGGGTCTTCTGTTTTTCATGCCACTTGCAACTGGAAACTCGACTTGCAACTAGGTCTTTTTTGTTTGATCACACTTGCAAGTTGACCCTCAACTTGCAACTGGGTCTTCTTGTTTGATGCCACTTGCAAGTCGACCCTCAACTTACAACTGGGTCTTCTATTTTTGATGTCACTTGCAAGTGGACCCTCGACTTGCAACTAGGTCTTCTGTTTTCATCCCACTTGCAAGTGGACCCTCGACTTGCAACCGGGTCTTCTGTTTTCATCCCACTTGCAAGTGGACCCTCGACTTGCAAGTGGGGTCTTTTTGTTTGATGCCACTTGCAAGTGGGGTCTTTTTGTTTGATGCCACTTGCAAGTGGGGTCTTTTTGTTTGATGCCACTTGCAAGTGGGGTCTTTTTGTTTGATGCCACTTGCAAGTGGGGTCTTTTTGTTTGATGCCACTTGCAAGTGGACCCTTGACTTGCAACCGTGTCTTTTTTTATGCCACTTGCAAGTGGACCCTCGACTTGTAACTGCGGTTTTTTTGTTTGATACCACTTGCAAGTCGACCCTCGACTTGCAACTGGGTCTTCTGTTTTCATGCCACTTGCAAGTGGACCCTCGACTTGCAACTGAGTCTTTTTTGTTTGATGCCACTTGCAAGTCGACCCTCAGTTTTCAACTGGGTCTTCTTGTTTGATGCCACTTTGCAAGTCGACCCTCAACTTGCAACTGGGTCTTCTATTCTTGATGCCACTTGGAAGTGGACGCTCGACTTTGCGATCCAATTACTTGTTTCATGCCACTTGCAAGCCGAGCCTCGACTTGCAACTAGGTCTTCTGTTTTCATACCACTTGCAAGTGGACCCTCTACTTGCTACTGTGTCTTTTTGTTTAATGCCACTTGCAAGTGGATCCTCGACTTGCAACCGCGTCTTCTATTTTTTTGATGCCACTCTCAAGTGGACCCTCGACTTGCAACCGGGTTCCTTTGTTTTTCATGCCACTTGCAAGTGGATCCTTGACTTGCAACTACTTCTTCTAATTTTTTTATGCCACTGGCAAGTGG
>NC_057795.1:688274233-688326315 GCF_018294505.1 Triticum aestivum
TGGCAAGTGGACCCTCGACTTGCAACCGGTTCCTTTGTTTTTCATGCCACTTGCAAGTGGATCATCGACTTGCAACCAGGTCTTCTTTTTTTGATGCCACTTGCAAGTGGACCCTCGACGTGCAACCGAGTTCCTTTGTTTTTCATGCCACTTGCAAGTGGGCCATCGACTTGCAACTGCGTCTTCTATTTTTTTTGATGCCACTTGCAAGTGGACCCTCGACATGCAACCGGGTCTTCAATTTTCATGCCACTTGCAAGTGGATCCTCGACTTGCAAGTGGGTCTTTTTTGTTTGATGCCACTTGCAAGTCGACCCTCGACTTGCAACTGGGTCTTCTTGTTTGATGCCACTTGCAAGTCGAGGGTAAGTCGACCCTCGACTTGCAACTCGGTCTTTTTGTTAGATGCCACTTGCAAGTGGACCCCCTACTTGCAACCAGGTCTTTCTTTTTTTGATGCCACTTGCAAGTGGACCCTCGATTTGCAACTGGGTCTTTTGTTTTCATACCACTTTCAAGTGGACCCTCGACTTGCCACTGTGTCTTTTTATTTGATGCCACTTGCAAGTGCACCCTCGTCTTGCAACTGCGTCTTCTATTTTTTTTGATGCCACTTGCAAGTGGACCCTCGACTCGCAACCGGGTTCCTTTGTTTTTCATGCCACTTGTAAGTGGACCCTCGACTTGCAACCAGGTCTTCTTTCTTTATGCCACTTGCAAGTGGACCCTCGACTAGCACCGGGTTCCTTTGTTTTTGATGCCACTTGCAAGTGGACCCTCGACTTGCAACCAAATCTTCTTTTTTTGATGCCACTTGCAAGTAGACACTCGACTTGCCACCGGGTCTTCTATTTTCATGCCACTTGCAAGTGGACCCTTGACTTGCAACTGGGTCTTCTGTTTTGATGCCACTTGCAAGTGGAGCCTGGAGGTGCAACCGGAATTGAATTGTTACTCACAACAGCCAGAGGATTTGATGTTATTCCAAACTGATGGACCGGATAGGCGAATGAGTAAGGTGGAAGCATCTGCAGAAAATTAGCTTAGTTGCCTTGCATTTGAGAAAGCTTCAGGTCAAATACCATTCCAGGGTACCGGGAGCGCGTAGGCTACGATCAAAACCTACAAGTAAGTTTATCTTTGTTTTTGTCCTCAATCAGGTTTTTCTAAGCTGGATCACACCTGAGTACCAATGTAGTCTCCTGCATAGATATCTTCATTTCTGCAAAATGCAATGTTTCAATGAATCAAAACTATTGTTGGAATAGATATTCAAAAGGTTTATGCTTGTGTTTTGTATGTGAAGACTGAAAGTTGTAGTTGCTTTCTTTTTTTTTTCAACGAAAGATTTTGATCAGATGTAGGCTACTATTTTTACATCAGTTGTAGCTGTCATCACTTGTATGGTGAAGACTGAAAGTTGAACCACAACCTGATACACACCATTTTTTTACCTTAAAACAAGCAAACCACCGTTATATGATCCTATTTCTTGCTTATCAGGTATATGAACTTATTTATTTATTTTTCTGCCAACATGAAACAACACACTCTGATTTAGTCATCTAAGGAATTCTATCACAGATGATTGTAGTTAGTTTCAAAGATTTTTCTCTCTTTTTTTACTTGAGAATGGAGTGTTTCATTTACAAAATAAGCAATTTTTCCTAACAAGTTAAGTATGCTTTGTCATTTACTCCAGTCTGCAGATTTGTATGGATGGAACTATGAATGTGATTGCTTATGGCCATTTTGTCATCATGCATTTCCCCCATTCAGAATATAAATTTCCTTCTCAACAATGTTTGTCTGCTCTGTTTCTAGCCCTGTATTTTTGATTGAGGGATCTTGAACTGATGACAGCCAACTGATGTGCGTTTTTCCTACACACCAGCCTCTGCTTGTTTCTCCCATCAACAGATGGAAAAAGAGAGAGGTGAAAAGTATCTACAAGGCCGTATAAGACCAACCTCTGTTTGTTTCTAAAGCTGCATAAACCCTGTCTGGGTTTTACTTTTCCAGCCACCAAAACTTCTTCTACAAGCAAGCAAGTGTTTTCTGCAGACAAACAAAGCCTGGTCCTTTTTTTCTGTCAAACAAACAAACATGCAAAAAAAAAAAGCCCAAGAAACAAGGCCCAGGAGGCAGGGTAGTTGGGCTGGGTGGGTTTGGTGGGAGGGACAAAACAATACAAGCCAAAACATACAAACAAGTCCACGTGGAGGAGGGATCAAGAGCAAACAGTCTGTTTTGTTTGTCAACAAGGGTAGTTTTTAGAGGTGATGTCACATTTAGATGTGAGATATTATCTCACATCTAGATGTGACATAGACAGACCCTGGTTTCAACCAGAACAAACCTGAGAAGAAGTGTCTCCCACGAGTCGTAAAATCATACATTGTAGGTAAAACAAAATCAGAAAGACCATCGGATCTTAAATCCTTCGTCGCCACCTACGACGTGTCTCATTTTGGGTTCCGTCATTCCAAGCAGTGTCTAGAAAAGTGAACTGCATGGAAGAACGAGCCATCACTCGAACAACTATTGACCAGATTAGGACATTCAGGGTCAGTTTCGATTCTGTGCCTGGTAGCCCTGCCAATCATCGGCCGGCCATAATTTTGGCATATGATTCGGCTGCCAACAGACCGCCAATAATTTGGTCGCACATACTAAGAAGACTAGGCCTGCAAGGGTTTGATTTTTCTGGACTTTTCGGAAATTTTTTTACCGCCCTTGTTAGCACGACGCGTGTGCTCAAGAGTCTCTGGGCGTAGCTTTTTTTTTTTCTGGCAAAGCATTTTACACGTTTGGATTTCTAGAGAGGTCGACCGCCGCTTTGAATGTCTAATCTGTCCCTTACAATGTCTGGTCTTCCTCCAATCGTGGGCCGCGTGGCACGGTTTTCACCACGTCGGTTTGCGAGATGTCTCGAGATCGTTCGTGGATCCATCCAGTCTATGGTCCCACCGCCTTTTCTCTTGTATAAATAAGGAGTCTCCCATCGCCCAACAGAAGACGAGCTCTCGTCCATGGCAAAGAGAAAGATGCAGAAAGAATGGTGTGCGTACAGAGCATGGGACGGTCGCAGCCGGGTACCCAAGGTGCCGGCGCTACTGGCTGACAAAGCCGCGCTATGCTGCACATGAGGAGGATTGGAGGAACACCCAATCAATCGGAGGGCGGGTGGGCTGAGCAGCCGGACGGCGCTGCCATGGGGGCAAGCGGTGAGCACGTGACATGTATCTGCCACTGCTGGCGAACGCTCCCGGCGCTGGAGACGGCCGTTCTTTTCCGCAGGTACGTGAAACCCAGCTGCATACACAACCTATCCCTCCAACCTCGCCCCATCTCTGTTGTGCTTCCTCGGTGGAACTCAGACCGTGGCATGCCATTCCTATCGCCGTCGTCACACCGATGGCCCGGGCGGGATCCGCCATCCCCACGGCCGGGCCCCTCCTCGGTGGGCGCCCCTCCCTCATCGCCGCCAACAACAGCGGAAGGTGCCGTGTCTGCACCGAGTGCCACGCCGTTTCCGACGTGGCGGAGCACAGCCACACGGCCAGGGCGCTCGGACTCCGCCCGCTCTTCGGCGCACCCTCCGGCTCAACCTGCGCGGTAGGCGGCTCCGGCGCAACGGCCCCCCACGGAGTCGTCGTCGGGCGCTCGACCCGGGCGTCAACCCCGTGGACCACGCGGGAGCAGGATCCGCGGTCAGACCGTCCTCGCCGGGCGCCCGTTCGTGGCACATGGCCACGTTGCGGCCAGCCACAGCGGACGCCCTCGTCTCTCCAAGGAGTGCCACAACGTCGCCGACGCGGCAGGGCACGGCCTGGACGCTCGGGCTTGGGCTACCCCCGCTCCTTGGCGGCTCCACCTCTGTCGCGACGGGCAACTATGTTTTGTCTCTAATGCATGTTTGGCTAAAACCCTTCTATTTTTTGCAGAGCTCTCACAAATCAGTCAACCTACGAAGTGGCCAGATGGAAGGGGCTATTCTACTTGAGGTATGTGCTATCAAGAACAACGCAGGCTCCAGTGTGCTCTGATTTTATGATTCTTCACTACTATATTGTTAGACTTGGTACTGGAGCTGTACCACTTGCAGGGTAATTCTGGACAAAGCTCATCCATTCAGTAAATGCATATATAGAAACATCTGTGACTTCTGCCTCACTATGGAATGAAGTTGCTCCGGAAGTCATGTGAGGCTAGAGATATAGTTTACTGTCCTATGATTTCAGCAATATACGACTGGAAGTAGGTTCCTGTGATTGAAACTGTACAGGGTGATTTCTCACGCTTCTGTATGAATGTGAATTCGAGCTGTGATTGTATGTCGCAGTCTACAGTTTTGCTCCTCTCTTTTCATAGCCAAGCACAGTTTGCTCTTTTAAGCCATTTGTGTTTGCATCGCCATTCAGATTTTCTGTGAACTCAATACCCTCCAATTTCTCATTCTTCTACTGTTCCGTTGTGCAATAACCTTTCAATCTATGTATTGCTTTATGAATTAGCAAAAAAAAAAAAACTCTGGCTAGAGAAAGCTGCACGTATAATGATGCATATAGTTAGTCATGGCAAAAAATATATATTTAGTTGCCACTGTATTGTTACATGTGAACCGCAACAAAACAGATACTGCAAACAAGAACAAATTCACACCTCTTCTGCTGGTGTTCTATCACATATCAACGGTGAACACTAGGATCGATTGCGTTTGTTATATGATATGTAATGTAAGCAGGCTTATACAATTTGTGTGTTTCTGTTGATGTAGCTTACCTTGACAGGGGAGGAAAGCATGACGGCCGTCTTTGTCAGGCTCACTGTGCAGAAGCTCTTGATGAAGCACAAAACGTCCCATGTCGAACCGCGGGCCGACATGGTGTGAGAATTGCAGTTAGCTGAAAAATGGGGATTAGACACATGGAGATGTAGCACTTGGGTGAGTAGGTACCTGCACGGCTTGTGAATGGTCTGAAATCTGAACCGTGAACCTCTCATGGGGACTTGCCGCGCCTAGCTAGCTCTGATCGCCGCCACTCCCCAATGGTGAGCATGTCGGAGATCCCGCCACCACCACGCCCTACCTTGCCGCTTCCTCTTCTCCTCCGGCTTTGGCGGCCTCACTTGCAAGCGAGGAGCACTCGATTGCTTCTTCTCCTCTGCCTCACGCGGCCTCGCTTCCTCCTATTCTTCTGAGCTCATGACATTGTCTGCCGGCTTCTCCCTCTCTAAGCCACCCTCTACCTCGAGACAACCACGTACCTCGCCGAGGCGTGCTGCGCAGGTGAGGACCACTCAATTCCTACTCCGGGCTGAGAGGAGACGCAGGAGCCACGGCGAGGGGCGGCGTTGAGCCGGCAATGCAAGGAACAAATGAACTAGGGAGAACGGGGAATGGTGGAGGTGGGGAATAGGCAGGGAGATTCGAGAAGCTACACAGATTCGGGAATAGTGGATCTCAGTCCACAGCCACACCACCGCTCGGTGCAGTCCAAGTGCAGCTAGCTAGGCACACACCATGAGAAGATGTGCGGTCAGGACTGTGCCGCGTGCGGGAGGGTCTGACCGAACGTCAGCGCAATAGCGTCAGTTTTTTTTTATTTTTTTTGCAATATATAGAGCATGCGGAAAAAAGGTAAGATAATCTAGAGCACAAAAGAACGAGAACAATCGTATGGAATATTGATGGTTACATTTATTCTCATGTAAGTTAGCTTTGAGAAAATTTGACATATTGTAGCAGTCGAGGTTTGTGAAGTCTTAACCACTGCCCAAGATATTTGTTTTACCATTTTGTAATCAAGTTAGAAATATTTAAAATATACTACATTCTTCCGTGGCCTTTTACCATCACATCTACATTTCAATTGACAGGAACTTCTGTAGTTGCATACGATTTTGTGTATATAGCGTGAAGTTTCAAAACAAACTGCAGTTGTATACGATTTTGTGTATATCGCGTAAAGTTTCACAACGAAATTCATGAAAACTAGCACAGAGTTTTAGAACAAAATTCATCTAACAACTCAAAAACTATCAGCGAAACCCAGCTGAAGGATCAACATCTCTGGTCTAAGAAGAGAACAAGAGCTTCGCAATTTTGCGTAGTGAAGCACAGCTGAAGGATCAACATCTCTGGCCTAAGAAGAGAACAAGAGCTTCGCAATTCTGCGTCCAAGACATCACATATGCATATACCAACTGGATGTACCTTCTCCTTGCATGAACTACTTTGCCATGAATCGGGTCTTGGGACAACTTACCAAATAATACAAAAATACAAAATAGCTAATTAATCCATGTGGCGTGGCGTGCCGCCGCGCACTACCCGCTAGTTGAATAGGACGAGCTGATTGGCATTCGACGAGACAGAAAATGGGAACCCAGCCGAATAGCCGCCCTCACTTCGGTCAATGCCAAATATTTGGCCCGACAGATCATGGTGCGATCTAGACAACCTCTCAGAACCATGAAGCCTGGATACTGCAATCGAAACAACCCCTCGGAACCATCAAGCCTGAAGACCACTAAGCATCCACGTTTGCCTCCCATCCAGTATTGGAAAGGCGTCAAATGAGATTCGTCTACATCCAACGGGACATGACGTCGAGGTGCAGTGAGCAAGGCAAGGGGATAGAGTGGGTTGCTGAGGGTGCAGGTGGAGAGAGAAACCAGTGGAGCTCTCAAACCTCTCTCAAATCTAGGGGAGAAATGAGGTTTGGAGTGTCTGAACAAGATGGAAGACTGAATGGCAGGTTTATCAGACGAACACATTTGAAAAATAATAGGGCTTAGATGCGCTCACGGGGCTACGCGTAATACATAGAGTCAATTGTTGACGCTGCATTTTTTTTAAAGCCCTTTTGGAGTATCTTTAATATTAAAGGGGAATTAATGTGTCTGATGTCTCGCCTTCAGGTTTACTCCCTCCGTCTCCCCGACCTTAGGTTTTCCTCTTCATGCCTTCCTTGGTTTGGACTAATCTAAATCAAGTGGGTACTTTTCTATCCTTGGTCTACTAGAAAACCATGCCCTGCATTTACTTAGTAGAATCTTACCAAAACAACATTCATTAATCAAATCAAATCTTACCAAACCTCCACTAAATAAAAACTTCACATTCCCCTATGTATACCCAAATCAAATCAAATTTTAACAAAACCTTACCTAAATCAAATCCTTCCTTGTCTACCTCTACCCATAAATCAAAACTAATCTAACAAAATCTAGGTTTCTGTGGGTGTAAGGTATATGTCGGACACGATTAGTGTTGAACCATTAAAACCAGTACAATGCCCGTGCGTTGCCACGGGCATTTGAAATATTTTCTTGGAGTTCTATATATAAATATAATGCATGTTAAATTTCATATGTATCGTAAAAATAGCAACAATGGTAATAATTGAAAACTAATTTTCTACGTGGGAAACTTTCAATCTATTCATCTTTAAACATGGTAGTATGAAGAACATCAGAGATAATAGAAATTACAAACCACCTAGCGACGACTACATACACTGGAGCGAGACGAAGGTGTGCCGCTGTCATCATCCCTCCCTCGCTGGAGCCGCGCAAACCTTATTATAGTTGACAGTCGAGAAGTCATTGTGCTAAGGCCACATATCACAAGGGCACAAGAGCAACAAGCATCGCCCGATGAAGAAAGTCGTAGATCGGAAGAATCAAACTTGTAAACATCCAAATGAAGATGAACACAGCGCCGCCGTCATCGCCCCTCCCTCGCTTGAGCCGCTCAAACCTTATTATAGTCGACAGTCGAGAAGTCGTCGTGCTAAGGCCACATAGCACAAGGGCACCAGAGCAACAACCATCGCTCGATGAAGAAAGTCATAGAACGGAAGAATCAAACCTATAAACATCCAAATGAAGATGAACACAGACCAGATCCAAAAAGATCCACCAAAGACCTGCACCGACCGAATCCCGTGAGATCCGATGGAGACACACCTCCGTGCGCCCTCCGACGATGCTAGACGCACCACCGGGATATGGATAGAACATGGGAGACATTATTCCTACCGAGGAACATCGCCGCGGCACACAGTCCCAACCAAGACTATGAACCTAACAAGAACGAGAATGAGATCCGTCCCGCCGGCGTGGGGCCGAGGTCCTTCGCAACTCCATGGCCCAAAAGACCATCGAAGACGGGGTGGATCGGCGGCGGCGCCGACAGGAGGAAGAGGAAAGCTTGAGATCTTTTCTGTGGAAGAGGAAAGAGAAGACAAAGTTTATTTCTTGTTATAACTGGCAGCAACACCGATCATAATCACAATAATTTAAATCTACTAAACTTACAATGTAAGTTGATAGAGAAAAGTAATTTGACGATGTATACATAGAGAGTGAAGATCCAACTAATAATTTGTTATGAATTAAGATCTACTTGACGTGTATAAGATATTCTCGCGCAATATCAGGAATGTTGTCTTTAGCTTCATTTGCATGATATTTGAGCAAGTATAATAGAACTTCCTTCTCAACTGATAACCATCCTGCACAGGCAATATATGTAGTTAGCATTAATATTTCACGTGGAAGATCTAAAAATGTGCAATGAGAATACTCACCTTGCAAACCGAACGAAGCAATTCTTCATCGTTCCATGAGAGCATGAAATCAAAAACAAAATAGCCAGGTACATCCTTGTAATTGAATTAATTAATAATATCTAGACTCTTGTCTAAAGTTCAACGCTTCTCAAGTCTCAGTAACTATTTTATATGAAAAATACAGTAGAGTTTGAGGCAAACAAAAGTTATATAAAGAGGACCAAAAATAACGGATAGATCTTTAACACCAGCTTGAAATCCAACACCTGCTTTAGTTTATGTTTCTGGTTACAACAGCAACAAGGTCACTCCGTTTGACCGAGCATCAACTGAGGCCAATAATTGAATCTCGTATTTTTTGGCATTGACGACCGATACATACCAATGAGACATGTATGTTGCAACAGGGGCATACATAACCTGTATGTTGCAACAAGAGCATGCATATTTTATTATTTCAACACCAATTGCATCAGTCCTCCAAAAACACCAATGTGATCTAACATACACCATTTTCTTTATCATTAAGTCACTCACATACACCATTTCCTTTATCATTAAGTCACTATTCTTATTCCTCCACCACCTTCTATCCATCTATCTCGGTCTCAAACTATGAACCCTCTCTGCTTATTTTCTACCTTGTGCATCTTACTTGACCGTCCTCTCAGATTTCTCGCTTCAATTAATTCATTTCTCAATTATACACATAAAACTAATATATTTAGGTGCGGTGTTTTTTTTGGGATCTGAAACCACCTAAGTGCCTGGAGAAAAATGGGTCATTCGATTCTCGTGAGTTGTCTGTCAATGAAATCTGAACCAAATAGTTGGACATCTTTCTTCTAACATCAAATATTTTTCCTTAGACGAAGAATAACAACTTTGAAAGAACATGCGATGCCCCCATGTTTGGTTTTGGTAATTGATGACAATCTCTATGGACTAATGGTTGCCTTGAGTTATATTTGAAGGTTTTGTCCATAGGCTTTTCTTGAAGTCCATGTGTTGGTTTCAAGGAGTTTCTGAGTTGACCAAGGTGCTATTAAGGAATTATCCAAAGATTGGTCATGTGAGTGTTGAGCTTATTGCAAGCATGTCTTGAAGAAGAAGATTGTGTGATCATTCATGTTTGCCTTCGAGACATCATCCAAATGAAGAGAGTTGGAAAGATTCGAGGTTGATCAAGACTAAGTCAAGAGTGAATCAAGTTGATCAACTCACAAAGCGTAGAAGATGTACCGAGAGGGATCAAGTGATCCCATGGTATGGTAAGCATTGTCCATTGCACTTTGTGTACTAACCCATGGTCTATGTGAGAGTTCTATGTGGGTTTAGGTACGTGTCCATGGGCTTGCGTCAAGAGGAAGATATCACACAACCCATGGAAAGGATGACATCAAGTGGTGATTGTCATCATGATTGCCGTCTGCAAGTTCAAGTGGAGCATCACGAAGAGATCAAGTGCTTGAATCTTGCCATCCTTTGTGGTGTCAATTATCTTGTGAAGATGTGCCGAAGAGAGGCTCACCCATAGTGGTCTATGGGGGAGCAATCATCTAGTCTTCATCGAGCCAACACAATCAAGAAAGGTGGTCCAACTTGAGGGAGTCAAGATCGTCATCATCTAGCTCAAGTGGACCATGTGCAAGGCAAAGGTTTGCCCTTGATAGGTTTTCTATTTTACCAGTCTTGTGGTGGTAGTTGGGAGACCGGGTTATAGGATCGTTTGTCGTACTATCAAGGGGGGCTCTCAAGTTGGTAGCTTGATCGTATCGTTAGTAGAGAGCTCAAACCATTGCATCCTTGCATCATGTTTCTTGGTTCTTGTTTGGTTCTCTTTGTGGGTCTTAGAGCTTATGGTCATCTTGATGACAAGCTTGAGTTCATCGAAAACGGAGTTTGCATGCGTCTTCTATGATGTATTCGGTGTTGGAGGTTTCACCGGTGTTATCCAAGGAAGGGTTCTCACCATTTTCTTATGGGCATTTTCTAATTTGCTTCTTATTGATATTTCTATCAAGATTGTGTTAGCCCTTGTTGCTAGATTTCCAACAAACTTGGTTTCATCGAATTCGGAGCTCGTATGCGAAAGTTGTGGCTGTTTTGATATTGTCTGTTTTACATAGAGAGGTTGCACCGCCCCGTAGAGAGGTTGTACCGGTTGACCAGTACAACCGGTGTTTGGAGCGGTTGTACCGCTCCAGAATTGCTCCGGAGGTTGTTCCGGCCATGTACCGCTCTACCACCGGACTAGTTTCTGTTTTGGAGCGGTTCTTGGGCGGTTGTTGACCGGTTTTACCGGTTTAACCGGTACTACCGGTTCCCCAGGCTGTTGTACCGCTTAGAGCTTTTCTCAGGTTGGTTTTTCCTGTGCTTTGGACGGTTGTACCGGTTCATGCACCGGTTGTACCGGTTCTACAGTTTTCTGCACATAACGGGCAGATTCGTGGGGACCTATTTAAGGGGGTCTTCTTCCCCAATGGTTCCCCATCTCTTGAGCTCGTTTTTGCCCCCATTGTTGACCTTCTTTGAGCTTGCTAACTCTTAATCCCTCCATGGATTCTTGCTAGTTTTTGAGGCAAAAGAGAGAGGAGATCTAGATCCACACTTCCACCAATCACTTTCTCCTCTATGTGAGGAGAACCCCTTGGATCTAGATCTTGGAGTTCTTTGTGTTCTCCTTCTTGTTCTTCCTCTTACTTTCCTCTCTAGCATTAGTTGCTTTGGTGGGATTTGAGAGAGAAGGACTTGGGTACTATGTGTGCCCTTGCCATTGCATTTGTGCATCGGTTTGAGTTCTCCACGGTGATACGTGGAAGTTACAAGTTGAGAAGCTTATTACTCTTGGGTGCTTGGTACCTTTGAGCTTGTTCCTCTTGGGTGCTTGGGCGCCCTAGACGGTTGGTGGTGTTCGGAGCTCAATCTCATTGTGGTGTAAAGCTCCGGGCAAGCGTCGGGGGTCTCCAATTAGGTTGTGGAGATCGCCCCGAGCAATTTGACGGGTACCGGTGACCGCCCCCAAGGGTTGCCAAAGTGTACGGGTTCAGTGACCGCCCCAAGGGTCGCCATTTGTACGGGTTCGGTGACCGCCCTCAAGGGTCCCTTAGTGGAATCACGGCATCTTGCATTGTGCGAGGGCGTGAGGAGAATACGGTGGCCCTAGTGGCTTCTTGGGGAGCATTGTGCCTCCACACTGCTCCAAACGGAGATTAGCATCTGCAAGGGTGTGAACTTCGGGATACATCGCCGTCTCCGCGTGCCTCGGTTATCTCTTACCCGAGCCCTTTACTTATGCACTTTACTTTGTGATAGCCATTTTGTTCCTTGTCATATATCTTGCTATCACATAGTTGCTTATCTTGCTTAGCATAAGTTGTTGGTGCACATAGGTGAGCCTAGTTGTTGTAGGTTTTGTGCTTGAAAAATTAACCGCTAGGTTTATTCCGCATTCGTTCAAGCCTCTACCGTAATTATTTTAAAACGCCTATTCACCCCCCCTCTAGGCGACATCCACGATCTTTCAATTGGTATCAGAGCCTCGTCTCTCTTTGTTGGGCTTAACCGCCTAGAGAGTAAAGATGTCGACTAGAGGATTAGGATTCTCTGAAACTCTTAGTTTCGATGGCACAAATTTTGATGTTTGGGTAATTCGCATGCTTAATCTCTTTAGGGTCATGGACCCAAATTTAGAGAGAATTGTAGATATGGGTTTTTCTCCTCCAAAGGATCCCCAAAGATTATCTTTAGAGGATGAGAAAAACTCTTATCTCAATGCTCAAGCTTCTAATGTGCTTTTCGATGCTTTGAGCAATGTAGTTATTTTTTAACTCATGCCGTTCCGGGATGCTCATGAGTTGTGGACAAAGCTTAGAGATAAATATGGTGTGTCCAATATTTGTGGGGATGATTGTTCTCCCTCCACCTCCGGTCATATAGTCTTCTCAACTTCTTCTACTTCACCTACATGTGGTTTGCCACAAGGTAATGATATGGTGAGTAGTGGTGGTCATTGCAATGATGATAGTATGCTTATTGTGGATGATCCTTCATCACTATCTTATTGCAATGCTCCCTCTTTGGGCTTTAACACTTCGAGCACTCCAAATGTTTCACATGCTTGTGTTGATAGTCCTTGCATATCATGTAGAAATTGCTTGACTAAATCTCATGATGATATGCTTGCTATGTCTTGTTGCCATGATAAAAATGCATCTATTTCCTCGAATTGTTGTGCTAACAATATAGAGGAAACCGAACACTCCATGGAACAAGATGTGGTGTTTAATGGTGCCTCAAGGGATCCTACATCATCATATATTGCTTTTTTCCTTATGGCTAAGGCGTCAAAGGTATCTCCTACTTTGTACCCCAATATGTCTCTTGATGATGATGTTGATGCTAATGATGATGAGGATAGTGATGAAGAGAATGATAATGTTACCTCCTTAAAAACTAAGGGGGAAATGATTTTTAAAGCTCTTCATAAAAATAAAATTGCTCGTTCCAACTTCATGGAAATAATGTCCATTGCCATTGATGGCAAGAAATACATTGAGGAGTTGGAATCTCATCTAGAGGAGCATGAGGCCACCATTGAGAAAATGGAAGCTCATGGGCGTGATTACGCAAATGAGATCGCGGAGCTATCTCAAGCTCTTGAACATGAACAAACCACCTCCGAATCTCTTGAGGAGACTTTTGCTCTAGAATTATATAGAGTGAGGGAATCTCATGATAGATCTCTTGAGGTGGCCAATGATTTCAAAACTAAAAATGCTAAGCTTGAAGTTTCTCATGCTAGACTCCTTGAGGATTTTGAGCACCTCGAAAATGGCTCAAGGCTCATCAAGGGTGAGCTCATCAAACTCACCGAGTGTCATGCCCAACTTGAAGCTTCTTATTTAAAAGAGCTTGCCAAGTTGTCCTCTCCTATTGTTGTAAATAATGATGCTTGTGCTACTAACTCCATTACTTGTGAAGCATCCATTTTGAAGGAGAATGTTGAGCTACAGGCTCAACTTGAGGTGCTATCTAGCAATTATGAGAAATTGGAAGAAAGCCATGAAAAGCTCTCAAGCTCTCATGATGATCTTCTAGTATCCCATAATGTGCTAAAGGTAGCTCATGAGGCCATGATTGCTAAGGTAACATCTAGTGAGCCTCATGTGGATACTAGCACTACTTCTAGTCAAAATACTATATTGCCATATGCTAGTCCTTGTAATTCATCTACTCACAATGTTGGTACATCTTGTGATCCATTGCTTTCCTTGCCTTGTTGCTCTAACGATGAAGCTTATACTTCCTCTAGTACTTGTGTTGAGACTAACCATGTAGAAGAAATCAAAGAGCTCAAGGCCCAAGTCACTTCTTTGAAGAAAGACTTGGAAAAGAGTCATCAAGGGAAATCCACACTCAACAATATCTTGAGTGTGCAAAAATCCCCCAATGACAAAGGTGGACTTGGATTCAACTCCAATAAGAAGAAGAAGTCCAAGATGAACAAAAGGAAGGGCCAAGAACAAGTCAAGAATTTGGCCAAGATTGTTTGCTTCAAGTGCAAAGTAGAAGGGCATCATGTTAGATCTTGCCCATTGCAGAAGAAGGCCATTAGTGTCAAGCAACAAGGGAAGAGGGAACAAGTTCAATCTCATGCTCAACCTCAAGTTGAATAAAGGCCTCTTCCCAAGAAGACTCAAGTTAATGCTTCTCTTGTTGAGAAATCAAGTGAGAAGAAAGTGAAGAGTAGACGTTGGTACTTATGTCGTGAGAAAGGCCACGTCGTTTCTTCATGCACTAGTGGTAACTTATCCAACCCAATTAGTATTGATGATATCTATTCTCTTGGGAAGGATAAAGTTGGCAATGTGTTTGCCAAGTTTGATGGTACTCAAAGTGGTGTCAAGAAAAGAACCATTTGGGTAGCCAAGCCTATTGTGACTAACCTCTTAGGACCCAACTTGGTTGGGGACCAACTATCTCAAACTTGATCAATAGGTGTTGTTGGAGGGCATTGGAGACTTGGCTACATTATGAAGAATTAAGGGGACTTCATCACTCTTATTGTCTCAAGCCAAGTCAATTGAATCGTCAAGTTTATATCTTATATCCAATGTGCCTCCTTGTGGTAACTTGTACTTAAAATTGCTTACATTGAAAGTTACTTTCCCCCTTGCATGTTTTGGTTTTGTTCCTTGCATGTGTTTGTATATGATGTGTCTCCAAATTGCCTTTGTGTATGTTGGTTTGCACATCATGTACTTGGGTGTCGTTCGTTGAGCCTTAGTGCATCTTGGTTGAATCTTAGTTGGCTCTTGTGAGAGATTAATGGAATATCCCATTATGGGGGAGTGACGTGCTTTGTGCACTTCGCAACCCTATAATTGTGTGTACATGAGGAATACCATCTAGTATTGATATTACCAAATTATCTAGTCGCTATGTGGTATATCTCTCATGAGAAATTCAAATTTTAAAAAATTCCATTGATTATCTCGTGTTGGATCCTCTGATTGCCTCTTGTTAAGTTCTTATTGGTATCACATTATGGGGGAGTAATATGCTATGTGCATATTACAAGTCTAGAAAATGTGTACATTTGAGATATTGTCTCCTAGAATTGATATTGTAAATTATATTGTTCCTAGGTGACATGTTAGCTCTACGAGTGGCAATTTGCTTGTGTTTGTTGTGAAGATGATGTTGGATATCCTTGTTATCTACCACTGGGAATTATTTCCAAATACTTTTTGTCTTTTGACAATTGGTAGTCACTTATGTGTGGTAGAATTTATTGATCATCTTTACATTGGCTTTTGTTTTTATTTGCCTTTTCTCTTGCCAAGGTGTGTATCAACTCCCATTGTCTTCCATACCACTTGTGGATATTGTTAATTTCTTGGTCTTGTCTAGTGTTTTCTAGATATAGTGAGAGTGGTGATCCCGTCTTGTGCATTTTGTATTCAAAAGCTAATTCTCTATAGTGCACAACTCGTGGGGGAGCTATCCTATTTTCTTTAGAACACTCTTCTTGTGATCCTTATCAAGTGTGTGTTGGTGGAAGGCAAGCCGTTTTCTTTTGGTACCTTGTGCCATCATGAAACTTTGTTGAGAGCTTGGTTTGTTTGGAACCATCCTCTCCTTAGGAGTTTGACATCTTTAATTTAGTGTGTATCAATGGATATCTCATTCCTTGATGTATCTTTAATGATATCTTCCAAGTGATGATTTCTCCATTTGGTATCCTTTTCACTTGGCATTTCTTTGTCTTTTGGTTTCGGGTTTTGAAAGTCTTGAGCATGCATGTTTACTTCATGTATTTTATTTGGCTTGCTTTCTTTCTTTAACCCAATATATAGGGGGAACTCCACCAAGTCTCAAATTGGATGAGATCTGCATGAAATTCATTTTCATATCTATATGCACATATTTATGTGGAGTTTGTCCTATATGTTGTTGGTTCTCTAACTCCTTGCTCCCAATGAGTTTGGGTACCATTTTGTTGTTGGGGAACGTTGCAGAAAATAAAAAATTTCCTACGGTTTCACCAAGATCCATCTATGAGTTCATCTAAGCAACGAGTGAAAGGAGAGATGCATCTACATACCACTTTGTAGATCGCGAGCGGAAGCGTTCAAAAGAACGGGGTTGAAGTAGTCGTTCCCGTCGTGATCCTATCACCGAAGATCCTAGCGCCGAACGGACGGCACCTCCGCGTTCAACACACGTACAGTCAGCGTGACGTATCCTCCGTCTTGATCCAGCAAGGGGGAAGGAGAGGTTGATGAAGATCCAGCAGCACGACGGCGTGGTGGTGGATGCAGCAGAACTCCGGCAGGGCTTCGCCAAGCTGCTGCGGGAGGAGGACGAGGTGTAGCAGGGGAGGGAGGCGCCAAGACACAGGGTGCGGCTGACCTCCCCCTTCCCTCCTTTATATAGGCCCCCAGGGGGGGTGCCGGCCCTGGGAGATGCAATCTCCCAAGGGGGCGGCGGCCAGGGGGGTGGAGTGCCCCCCAAGGCAAGTGGTGCGCCCCCCCCCACCTAGGGTTTCCAACCCTAGGCGCAGGGGGGCCCAAGTGGGGGGCACACCAGCCCACTAGGGGCTGGTTCCCCTCCCACTTCAGCCCACGGGGCCCTCCGGGATAGGTGGCCCCACCCGGTGGACCCCCGGGACCCTTCCAGTGGTCCCGGTACAATACCGGGTGACCCCGAAATTTCCCGATGGCCGAAACATCACTTCCTATATATAATTCTTTACCTCCGGACCATTCCGAAACTCCTCGTGACGTCCGGGATCTCATCCAGGACTCCGAACAACATTCGGTTTGCTGCATACTCATATTCATACAACCCTAGCGTCACCGAACCTTAAGTGTGTAGACCCTACGGGTTCGGGAGACATGTAGACATGACCGAGATGGCTCTCCGGTCAGTAACCAACAGCGGGATCTGGATACCCATGTTGGCTCCCACATACTCCTTGATGATCTCATCGGATGAACCACGATGTCGAGGATTCAAGCAATCCCGTATACTATTCCCTTTGTCAGACGATATGTTACTTGCCCGATACTCGATCGTCGGTATCCCAATACCTCATTCAGTCTCGTTACCGGTAAGTCACTTTACTTGTACTGTAATGCATGATCCCGTGACCAGACACTTGGTCACTTTGAGCTCATTGTGATGATGCACTACCGAGTGGGCCCAGTGATACCTCTCCGTAATACGGAGTGACAAATCCCAGTCTCGATTCGTGTCAACCCAACAGACACTTTCGGAGATACCTGTAGTGCACCTTTATAGTCACCCAGTTACGTTGTGACATTTGGTACACCCAAAGCACTCCTACGGTATCCGGGAGTTACACGATCTCATGGTCTAAGGAAAAGATACTTGACATTGGAAAAGCTCTAGCAAAACGAACTACACGATCTTGTGCTATGCTTAGGATTGGGTCTTGTCCATCACATCATTCTCCTAATGATGTGATCCCGTTATCAACGACATCTAATGTCCATAGTCAGGAAACCATGACTATCTGGTGATCAACGAGCTAGTCAACTAGAGGCTTACTAGGGACATATTATGGTCTGTGTATTCACACGTGTATTACGATTTCCGGATAATACAATTATAACATGAATAAAGACAATTATCATGAACAAGGAAATATAATAATAATCCTTTTATTATTGCCTCTAGGGCATATTTCCAACAGTCTCCCACTTGCACTAGAGTCAATAATCTAGTTACATTGTGATGAATCGAACACCCATAGAGTTCTGGTGTTGATCATGTTTTGCTCGCGAGAGAGGTTTAGTCAACGGATCTGCGACATTCAGATCCGTATGTACTTTGCAAATATCTATGTCTCCATCTTGAACATTTTCATGGATGGAGTTGAAGCGACGCTTGATGTGCCTGGTCTTCTTGTGAAACCTGGGCTCCTTGGCAAGGGCAATAGCTCCAGTGTTGTCATAGAAGAGTTTGATCGGCCCCGACACATTGGGTATGACTCCTAGGTCGGTGATGAACTCCTTCACCCAAATTGCTTCATGTGCTGCCTCCGAGGCTGCCATGTACTCCGCTTCACATGTAGATCCCGCCACGACGCTCTGCTTGCAGCTGCACCAGCTTACTGCTCCACCATTCAACATATACACGTATCCGGTTTGTGACTTAGAGTCATCCAGATCCGTGTCGAAGCTAGCGTTGACGTAACCCTTTACGGCGAGCTCTTCTTCACCTCCATAAACGAGAAACATGTCCTTTGTCCTTTTCAGGTACTTTAGGATATTCTTGACGGCTGTCCAGTGTTCCTTGCCGGGATTACTTTGGTACCTTCCTACCAAACTTACGGCAAGGTTTACATCAGGTCTGGTACACAGCATGGCATACATAATGGATCCTATGGCTGAAGCATAGGGGATGACACTCATCTCTTCTTTATCTTTTGCCGTGGTTGGGCATTGAGCCGAGCTCAATCTCACACCTTGCAGTACAGGCAAGAACCCTTTCTTGGACTGATCCATTTTGCACTTCTTCAAAATCTTATCAAGGTATGTGCTTTGTGAAAGACCTATGAGGCGTCTCGATCTATCCCTATAGATCTTGATGCCTAATATGTAAGCAGCTTCTCCAAGGTACTTCATTGAAAAACACTTATTCAAGTAGGCCTTAATGCTGTCCAAAAGTTCTATATCATTTCCCATCAAAAGTATGTCATCTACATATAATATGAGAAATGCTACAGAGCTCCCACTCACTTTCTTGTAAACGCAGGCTTCTCCATAAGTATGCATAAATCCAAACGCTTTGATCATCTCATCAAAGCGAATATTCCAACTCCGAGATGCTTGCACCAGCCCATAAATGGATCGCTGGAGCTTGCATACTTTGTTAGCATTCTCAGGATCGACAAAACCCTCCGGCTGCATCATATACAGTTCTTCCTTAAGATGCCCGTTAAGGAATGCCGTTTTGACGTCCATCTGCCATATCTCATAATCATAGTATGCGGCAATTGCTAACATGATTCGGACAGACTTCAGCTTCGCTACGGGAGAGAATGTCTCATCGTAGTCATCCCCTTGAACTTGTCGATAACCCTTAGCGACAAGTCGAGCTTTATAGACGGTAATATTACCATCCGCGTCCGTCTTCTTCTTAAAGATCCATTTGTTTTCTATCGATCGCCGATCATCGGGCAAGTCAGTCAAAGTCCATACTTTGTTTTCATACATGGATTCTATCTCGGATTGCATGGCTTCAAGCCATTTGTTGGAATCTGGGCCTGCCATCGCTTCTTCATAGTTCGAAGGTTCACCGTTGTCTAACAACATGATTTCCAGGACAGGGTTGCCATACCACTCTGGTGTGGAACGTGTCCTTGTGGACCTACGAGGTTCCGTAGCAACTTGATCCGAAGTACCTTGATCATCATCATTAATTTCCTCTCCAGTTGGTGTAGGCACCACAGGAACATTTTCCTGAGCTGTACTACTTTCCGGTTCAAGAGGTAGTACTTCATAGAGTTCTACTTTCCTCCCACTTACTTTTTTCGAGAGAAACTCTTTTTCCAGAAAGGATCCGTTCTTGGCAACGAAGGTCTTGCCCTCGGATCTTAAGTAGAAGGTATACCCAATGGTTTCCTTAGGGTATCCTATGAAGACGCATTTTTCCGACTTGGGTTCGAGCTTTTCAGGTTGTAATTTCTTGACATAAGCATCGCATCCCCAAACTTTTAGAAATGACAGCTTAGGTTTCCTTCCAAACCATAATTCATATGGTGTCGTCTCAACGGATTTAGACGGTGCCCTATTTAAAGTGAATGTAGCTGTCTCTAGAGCGTATCCCCAAAATGATAGCGGTAAATCGGTAAGAGACATCATAGACCGCACCATATCCAATAGAGTGCGATTACGGCGTTCGGACACACCATTACGCTGAGGTGTTCCAGGCGGCGTGAGTTGTGAAACGATTCCACATTTCCTTAAGTGTGTACCAAATTCATGACTTAAGTATTCTCCTCCATGATCTGATCGTAGGAACTTTATCTTTCGGTCACGTTGATTCTCTACCTCATTCTGAAATTCCTTGAACTTTTCAAAGGTCTCAGACTTGTGTTTCATCAAGTAGACATACCCATATCTACTCAAGTCATCAGTGAGAGTGAGAATATAACGATATCCTCCGCGAGCCTCAACGCTCATTGGACCGCACACATCGGTATGTATGATTTCCAATAAGTTGGTTGCTCGCTCCATTGTTCCGGAGAACAGAGTCTTGGTCATTTTGCCCATGAGGCATGGTTCGCATGTGTCAAATGATTCATAATCGAGAGACTCCAAAAGTCCATCAGCATGGAGCTTCTTCATGCGCTTGACACCAATGTGACCAAGGCGGCAGTGCCACAAGTATGTGGGACTATCATTATCAACTTTACATCTTTTGTTATTCACGCTATGAATATGTGTAACATTACGTTCGAGATTCATTAAGAATAAACCATTGACCATCGGGGCATAACCATAAAACATATCTCTCATATAAATAGAACAACCATTATTCTCGGATTTAAATGAGTAGCCATCTCGTATTAAACGAGATCCAGATACAATGTTCATGCTCAAACTTGGCACTAAATAACAATTATTGAGGTTCATAACTAATCCCGTGGGTAAATGTAGAGGTAGCGTGCCGACGGCGATCACATCGACCTTGAAACCATTCCCGACGCGCATCGTCACCTCGTCCTTCGCTTATTCCGCAGCTCCTGCTGTGAGTTATAAATATGAGCAACGGCACCGGTATCAAATACCCAGGAGTTACTACGAGTACTGGTAAGGTACACATCAATTACATGTATATTAAATATACATTTAGTGTTGCCGGCCTTCTTATCCGCTAAGTATTTGGGGCAGTTCCGCTTCCAGTGACCCTTCCCCTTGCAATAAAAGCACTCAGTCTCAGGCTTGGGTCCATTCTTTGACTTCTTCCCGGCAACTGGCTTACCGGGCGCGGCAACATCTTTGCCGTCCTTCTTGAAGTTCTTCTTACCCTTGCCCTTCTTGAACTTAGTGGTCTTATTGACCATCAACACTTGATGTTCTTTCTTGATTTCAACCTCTGCTGACTTCAGCATTGAAAATACTTCAGGAATGGTCTTCACCATCCCCTGCATATTGTAGTTCAACACAAAGCTCTTGTAGCTCGGTGGGAGCGACTGAAGGATTCTGTCAATGACCGCCTCGTCCGGGAGGTTGATCTCCAGCTGGGACAGGCGGTTGTGCAACCCAGACATTTTGAGTATGTGCTCACTGACAGAACTGTTTTCCTCCATCTTACAACTATAGAACTTGTCGGAGACTTCATATCTCTCGACCCGGGCATGAGCCTGAAAAACCATTTTCAGCTCCTCGAACATCTCATATGCTCCGTGTTTCTCAAAACGCTTCTGGAGCCCCGGTTCTAAGCTGTAAAGCATGCCGCACTGAACGAGGGAGTAATCATCAGCATGTGACTGCCAAACATTCATAACATCTTGGTTCTCTGGGATGGGTGCTTCACCTAGCGGTTCATCTAGGACATATGCTTTCTTGGCTGCTATGAGGATGATCCTCAGGTTCCGGACCCAGTCCGAATAGTTGCTGCCATCATCTTTCAGCTTGGTTTTCTCTAGGAACGCGTTGAAGTTCATGTTGACATGACCGTTGGCCATTTGATCTACAAGACATATTTTGCAAAAGTTTTTAGACTAAGTTCATGATAATTAAGTTCATTTAATCAAATTATTGAATGAACTCCCACTCAGATTTGACATCCCTCTAGTCATCTAAGTGTTACACGATCCGAGTCGACTAGGCCGTGTCCGATCATCACGTGAGACGGACTAGTCATCATCGGTGAACATCTCCAGGTTGATCGTATCTTCCATACGTCTCATGTTCAACCTTTCGGTCTCTTGTGTTCCGAGGCCATGTCTGTACATGCTAGGCTCGTCAAGTTAACCCTAAGTGTTCTGCATGTGTAAATCTATCTTACACCCGTTGTATGTGAACGAAAGGATCTATCACACCCGATCATCACGTGGTGCTTCGAAACGACGAACTTTAGCAACGGTGCACAGTTAGGGGGAACACTTTCTTGAAATTATTATAAGGGATCATCTTATTTACTACCGCCGTTCTAAGTAAACAAGATGCATAAAACATAATAAACATCACATGCAATTATATAAAGTAGTGACATGATATGGCCAATATCATATAGCTCCTTCGATCTCCATCTTCGGGGCTCCATGATCATCTTTGTCACCGGCATGACACCATGATCTCCATCATCATGATCTCCATCATTGTGTCTTCATGAAGTTGTCATGCCAACGACTACTTCTACTTCTATGGCTAACGCGTTTAGCAATAAAGTAAAGTAATTTACATGGCATTCTTCAATGACACGCAGGTCATACAAAAAATAAAGACAACTCCTATGGCTCCTGCCGGTTGTCATACTCATCGACATGCAAGTCGTGATTCCTATTACAAGAACATGATCTCATACATCACAATATATCATTCATCATTCATCACAACTTCTGGCCATATCACATCACATGACAATTGCTGCAAAAACAAGTTAGACATCCTCTAATTGTTGTTGCATCTTTTACGTGGCTGCAATTGGGTTCTAGCAAGAACGTTTTCTTACCTACGAATAACCACAATGTGATTTTGTCAACTTCTATTTACCCTTCATAAGGACCCTTTTCGTCGAATCCGCTCCAACTAAAGTGGGTGAGACAGACACCCGCTAGCCACCTTATGCAACTAGTGCATGTCAGTCGGTGGAACCTGTCTCACATAAGCGTACGTGTAAGGTCGGTCCGGGCCGCTTCATCCCACAATACCGCTGAAGCAAGAAAAGACTAGTAGCGGCAAGCAAGTTGACAAGATCTACGCCCACAACAAATTTGTGTTCTACTCGTGCAATAGAGAACTACGCATAGACCTAGCTCATGATGCCACTGTTGGGGAACCTTGCAGAAAATAAAAATTTTCCTACGGTTTCACCAAGATCCATCTATGAGTTCATCTAAGCAACGAGTGAAAGGAGAGATGCATCTACATACCACTTTGTAGATCGCGAGCGGAAGCGTTCAAAAGAACAGGGTTGAAGTAGTCGTTCTCGTCGTGATCCTATCACTGGAGATCCTAGCGCCGAACGGACGGCACCTCCGCGTTCAACACATGTACGGTCAGCGTGACGTATCCTTCGTCTTGATCCAGCAAGGGGGAAGGAGAGGTTGATGAAGATCCAGCAGCACGACGGCGTGGTGGTGGATGTAGCAGAACTCCGGCAGGGCTTCGCCAAGCTGCTGCGGGATGAGGACGAGGTGTAGCAGGGGAGGGAGGCGCCAAGACACAGGGTGCGGCTGCCCTCCCCCTGCCCTCCTTTATATAGGCCCCCAGGGGGCGCCGGCCCTGGGAGATGCAATCTCCCAAGGGGGCGGCGGCCAGGGGGGGGGGGGGGTGGAGTGCCCCCCAAGGCAAGTGGTGCGCCCCCCCACCTAGGGTTTCCAACCCTAGGCGCAGGGGGCCCAAGTGGGGGGTGCAATAGCCCACTAGGGGCTGGTTCCCCTCCCACTTCAGCCCACGGGGCCCTCCGGGATAGGTGGCCCCACCCGGTGGACCCCCGGGACCATTCCGGTGGTCCCGGTACAATACCGGGTGACCCCGAAACTTTCCCGATGGCCAAAACAGCACTTCCTATATATAATTCTTTACCTCTGGACCATTCTGAAACTCCTCGTGACGTCCAGGATCTCATTCGGGACTCCGAACAACATTCAGTTTGCTGCATACTCATATTCATACAACCCTTGCGTCACCGAACCTTAAGTGTGTAGACCCTACGGGTTCGGGAGACATGTAGACATGACCGAGACGGCTCTCCGGTCAATAACCAACAGCGGGATCTGGATACCCATGTTGGCTCTCACATACTCCTCGATGATCTCATCGGATGAACCACGATGTCGAGGATTCAAGCAATCCCGTATACTATTCCCTTTGTCAGACGGTATGTTACTTGCCCGAGACTCGATCGTCGGTATCCCAATACCTCGTTCAGTCTCTTTACCGGCAAGTCACTTTACTCGTACCGTAATGCATGATCCCGTGACCAGACACTTGGTCACTTTGAGCTCATTATGATGATGCACTATCGAGTGGGCCCAGTGATACCTCTCCGTAATACGGAGTGACAAATCCCAGTCTCGATCCGTGTCAACCCAACAGACACTTTCGGAGATACCTGTAGTGCACCATTATAGTCACCCAGTTACGTTGTGACGTTTGGTACACCCAAATCACTCCTACGGTATCCGGGAGTTACACGATCTCATGGTCTAAGGAAAAGATACTTGACATTGGAAAAGCTCTAGCAAAACGAACTACACGATCTTGTGCTATGCTTAGGATTGGGTCTTGTCCATCACATCATTCTCCTAATGATGTGATCCCATTATCAACGACATCTAATGTCCATAGTCAGGAAACCATGACTATCTGTTGATCAACGAGCTAGTCAACTAGAGGCTTACTAGGGACATATTATGGTCTGTGTATTCACACGTGTATTACGATTTCCGGATAATACAGTTATAGCATGAATAAAGACAATTATCATGAACAAGGAAATATAATAATAATCCTTTTATTATTGCCTCTAGGGCATATTTCCAACATTTGTTTGTGTTGTTGTTCTAGGAACAAGTGGAAATGCATTGGATGCTCAGATCACTCACAAGGAAGGTGTTGTCACCATGTGCTTATTGGAGTCAAGCTAGGGTGATCAATGAACTACTTTGTACCTTCAATTCGTATATAGTACATCCTTCCAATGTTATCTCGGTAACAAGTATCTTCATATACTTCATGCACACATTTATTGCATCAACCTTGTGTAGGTTGTATCATGGCATGTTATTCATTCTTTCTTGTGTTACTTGTTTCCTTTCTCAAAGCATCCCAACAATGATCTCTTGTTGCTAGTTGTGATGTCTTTGATGTTCGTGTGGTTGGAATTCATTTATATACAATAAGACCATATCTAGCCATGTGCTATGCTCTCAAGCAAATTTCTTATTGGTATATTTATGACTTCCTTGTGGATATCTTGTTCTTTCCTTTTTGTAACTATTTCATGTGTATATCCTTATTTGTGGATTGATATCATCATGATTTTCATCTACCTAGAATCTTATACACTTGAGAAGAGGTACATCTCTAGTTGATATCCCTTTCTTTCACATCCATCGTTTCTTTCTCATGTTATTTCTTTGGTGGCTCCATGAAAGTGTGTGCCTTGAGTGCGGGTCTTATCTCGTTGCATCTTGTTGCACTCTTGTGAAGATCATTTTCTTCATGCTTGTCTTGATGAGGTTTTTTAATTGGTATCCCTCGTCTTGATGAGGCTTTCACTTTCTATCTTCACAATGGGTTGTCACAAGTGTTGATTATTCTTTTTGCATATTTAGTGTGCTTGTGATCACTTTTTCCTGGTGTGTGTGGGAAGGACATGTCATGCACCTTGTATCTCCACTTTTCAATACTATGTTGATGCTTAATGCTCACCCTTACATTAGTCTTCTCAAGTGCTTTGCCATGACTCACACACATCATTTTGGTTGAGCCTACTCTTAAGTTGCCTCTTTTATATGTTGCTCAACCATTTGTTTGTTGCAAGACTTTGTTTCCTACATGCTCACTTGCACTTGTTGTGAGTTTCTATTGATTTTCGAGGAGTGATGATCCTATTTTGTGCACTTGGTATCCTAATGCAAATATTCTAAGGAGTGCACAGATCATGGGGAGCTTCACTAGTGTCTTTAGAACACTCTGTTGCTCTCTTGCACTTGTCGTGAGGTTCTATTGATCTTGGGGGAGCTATGATCCTATTTTGTGCACTTTGTATCCAAATACAAAAATTCTTAATGTGCACAAATCATGGGGAGCTTCTCTAGTTTCTTTAGAACACTGCTCCGCTCTTATCATAATATCCTTTATTCATGTGGCTCGTAGGATCATTGGCCTAGTTGGTTCAATTGGTATCTTTTGATAGCTTGCTTCAATTGGTATCTTTTGGTTGCTTGATTGCTTGTTTCTCTCTTTGATTATGTCTTTGTGGCATATCTTCCTTTTGCAATCTTTCGGCCTAAATATAGTTTTTCTTCCTCCAAGTATTTACCGTTGGATATGTGTATTACACAATTTATGGAGGAACACATTTTATATTGGCCTTCTAAGCTTTTAGCCCATTTTGGCAATCGATGCCAATGGGGGAGAAGTTTCAGAGAGTTTTGTGGAGAAGTTTAGAGAGGTCTAGAGAGTTGTCTCCTCTTGCTTTGGTTTTGTTCCTTAGCATTTGCATCTCATTCACATGCACTATTGGTTGTTGCATTGCATGGTGATGCATAATTCCTTATATAAACTCTCTTGAAAGTGATTGTCATCAATTACCAAAATGGGGGAGATTGAAAGAACATGCGATGCCCCCATGTTTGGTTTTGGTAATTGATGACAATCTCTATGGACTAAAGGTTGCCTTGAGTTATATTTGAAGGTTTTGTCCATAGGTTTTTCTTGAAGTCCATGTGTTGGTTTCAAGGAGTTTATGAGTTGACCAAGGTGCTATTAAGGAATTATCCAAAGATTGGTCATGTGAGTGTTGAGCTTATTGCAAGCATGTCTTGAAGAAGAAGATTGTGTGATCATTCATGTTTGCCTTCAAGACATCATCCAAATGAAGAGAGTTGGAAAGATTCAAGGTTGATCAAGACTAAGTCAAGAGTGAATCAAGTTGATCAACTCACAAAGCGTAGAAGATGTACCGAGAGGGATCAAGTGATCCCATGGTATGGTAAGCATTGTCCATTGCACTTTGTGTACTAACCCATGGTCTATGTGAGAGTTCTATGTGGGGTTAGGTACGTGTCCATGGGCTTGCGTCAAGAGGAAGATATCATACAACCCATGGAAAGGATGACATCAAGTGGTGATCGTCATCATGATTGCCGTGTGCAAGTGCAAGTGGAGCATCACGAAGAGATCAAGTGCTTGAATCTTGCCATCCTTTGTGGTGTCAATGGTGTTGTGAAGATGTGCCGAAGAGAGGCTCACCCATAGTGGTCTATGGGGGAGCAATCATCTAGTCTTCATCGAGCCAACACAATCAAGAAATGTGGTCCAACTTGAGGGAGTCAAGATCGTCATCATCTAGCTCAAGTGGACCATGTGCAAGGCAAAGGTTTGCCCTTGATAGGTTTTCTATTTTACCGGTCTCGTGGTGGTAGTTGGGAGACCGGGTTATAGGATCGTTTGCCGTACTATCAAGGGGGGCTCTTAAGTTGGTAGCTTGATTGTATCGTTAGTAGAGAGCTCAAACCATTGCATCCTTGCATCATGTTTCTTGGTTCTTGTTTGGTTCTCTTTGTGGGTCTTAGAGCTTATGGTCATCTTGATGACAAGCTTGAGTTCATCGAAAACGGAGTTCGCATGCGTCTTCTATGATGTTTTCGGTGTTGGAGGTTTCACCGGTGTTATCCAAGGAAGGGTTCTCACCATTTTCTTATGGGAATTTTCTAATTTTCTTCTTATTGATATTTCTATCAAGATTGTGTTAGCCCTTGTTGCTAGCTTTCCAACAAACTTGGTTTCATCGAATTCGGAGCTCGTATGCGAAAGTTGTGGCTGTTTTGATATTGCCTGTTTTACATAGAGAGGTTGTACCGCCCTGTAGAGAGGTTGTACCGGTTGACCGGTACAACCGGTGTTTGGAGCGGTTGTACCGCTCCAGAATTGCTCCGGAGGTTGTTCCGGCCATGTACCACTCTACCACCGGACTAGTTTCTGTTTTGGAGCGGTTCTTGGGTGGTTGTTGACCGGTTTTACCGGTTTAACCGGTACTACCGGTTCCCCAGGCTGTTGTACCGCTTAGAGCTTTTCCCAGGTTGGTTTTTCCTGTGCTTTGGCCGATTGTACCGGTTCGTGCACCGGTTGTACCGGTCCTACAGTTTTCTGCACATAACGGGCAGATTCATGGGGACCTATTTAAGGGGGTCTTCTTCCCCAATGGTTCCCCATCTCTTGAGCTCGTTTTTGCCCCCATTGTTGACCTTCTTTGAGCTTGCTAACTCTTAATCCCTCCATGGATTCTTGCTAGTTTTTGAGGGAAAAGAGAGAGGAGATCTAGATCCACACTTCCACCAATCACTTTCTCCTCTATGTGAGGGGAACCCTTGGATCTAGATCTTGGAGTTCTTTGTGTTCCCCTTCTTGTTCTTCCTCTTACTTTCCTCCCTAGCATTAGTTGCTTTGGTGGGATTTGAGAGAGAAGGACTTGGGTACTCTGTGTGCCCTTGCCATTGCATTTGTGCATCGGTTTGAGTTCTCCATGGTGATACGTGGAAGTTACAAGTTGAGAAGCTTATTACTCTTGGGTGCTTGGTACCTTTGAGCTTGTTCCTATTGGGTGCTTGGGCGCCCTAGACGGTTGGTGGTGTTCGGAGCTCAATCATTATGGTGTAAAGCTCCGGGCAAGCGTCGGGGTCTCCAATTAGGTTGTGGAGATCGCCCCGAGCAATTTGACGGGTACCGGTGACCGCCCCCAAGGGTTGCCAAAGTGTACGGGTTCGGTGACCGCCCCCAAGGGTCGCCATTTGTACGGGTTCGGTGACCGCCCTCAAGGGTCCCTTAGTGGAATCACGGCATCTTGCATTGTGCGAGGGTGTGAGGAGATTACGGTGGCCCTAGTGGCTTCTTGGGGAGCATTGTGCCTCCACACTGCTCCAAATGGAGATTAGCATCGCAAGGGTGTGAACTTCGGGATACATCTCGTCTCCGCGTGCCTCGGTTATCTCTTACCCGAGCCCTTTACTTATGCACTTTACTTTGTGATAGCCATTTTGTTCCTTGTCATATATCTTGCTATCACATAGTTGCTTATCTTGATTAGCATAAGTTGTTGGTGCACATAGGTGAGCCTAGTTGTCGTAGGTTTTGTGCTTGACAAATTAACCGCTAGGTTTATTCCGCATTCGTTCAAGCCTCTACCGTAATTATTTTAAAACGCCTATTCACCCCCCCTCTAGGCGACATCCACGATCTTTCAAACTTCCTTCCCCAACATGATTTGCCCATTCCTCCACCCACCCCATGTGTCACCAGCCCAACTGGATGCTCTTGTTCCCTACGATCGGTGGTGCTGCCTCACCAACATGCCATCTCCGTCTCCTCCGTCGTGCTACCACCGCCGGTGACCATCCCCTCTACACCTCCTTAGGCATCAAATTTTCTAAGGAAAACACACTCACCCCACCAGAAACATCAAGATTTGAATCCCCTCCACCTGGGCCGCTTCTACATGTCATCGCCGGCTCCAGGTCACTCCTAGCCGAGACCTTGCCGGCGTCCCCACATCTCGCTGGTGCTCACCACGACAACATCGTCTTCTGTTATGAGGCTTTGTGCCGCTTTCATAAGAATCAACCGACACAACTGAAAGTTTAGTTGCCTGTGAAATATCAATTGCACTAAATTATAGATATGTGCATGTGGATTGGGGAAGATAATGCTTCACATTTAATTTTTGTCATTGGGCATATTCACGTCCCTAGACTGCACAAATGATTTTGGAACGCATGAATAAAGACATGTTGAACTTTGTATAGTGAGTTGAATTGCTTGAACATACATTAATGTTCAATTAGTAAGCACATATGTCATGAAATAGCAATTAAAATGTTCAATTAATACACACTCACCCCACCGGAAACATACATTAATGTTTAATTAAAAAGCACATATGTCATGAAACTAATAATAAAACTTAAAAGGTGCACATAATATATCAGAATGTTCAATTAATAAGCACATATGTCATGAAATAGCAACATATTGCCCATGCATTTATACATTTCTTTAATACTCGCACCACGGTCATAAAATATGTTGTCCTCCCTCTTCTTGCTCCCATGGATCTGTTCTACAAAAATAATAGCAATTAAAATAGACATGGCTGGAAACGTGCAACTGGTACCGGTTTTCTATATTGGTAGTGAAACCACTAAATATTATCCAATATAACTAAAAATCATCAAAATTATGTTCTAAAATAATTACTTTGTTATTATACCTTTCCGTCATTGTGACTATCCTTGGCGAAGATGGCGACTCCGACACTGGCTTCATCGCTATGGTGGAGATCAAGGATCCTCGCCTTTGGTGTGATAGTTTTAGTATATCCTTGCATGCGTCATGTTAAGTCCCGTGATTTTAATCAGATCGTAAAGGAAGCGGTTTGCTGCATACACTGAAGGATGATTTTAGAATTCCGAATGGATTCTTTTTCTTCTTTAACATGTTTTAAGTGTTATTTCGGAGCAATTTTCCAGATTGTTATCATGCATAAACACTACCGTATTTAGTATGCATCGGGGACTCAAAAAGCTTCGATAAATCCTCTATTTACAGATCTTTTCCTGTAGGTCTGAAAAATGTGTTTCTGATAATAGAAATTAGAAGCTAGGTAAAAGAAACGGTCAAAAAACATCCCTGACACTTTTGTTCTTCTCATTTAGACCAAAAAAGTTTCTACACATACTGTGTCAATGATAAATCACAACCACAATAATTCGGGGATAAGACTTATGGCCTCACACATGCAGAAACAACATTGGCGGTACTTGGTCAGCTACTGCGGGCAGTTTAAGGGACCGTCTCAAATAGTGGTAATGTTGGAAATATGCCCTAGAGGCAATAATAAATTAGTTATTATTATTATATTTCCTTGTTCATGATAATCATTTATTACCCATGCTATAATTGTATTGATAGGAAACTCAGATACATGTGTGGATACATAGACAACACCATGTCCCTTGTAAGCCTCTAAATGACTAGCTCGTTGATCAATAGATGGTTACGGTTTCCTGGCCATGGACATTGGATGTCGTTGATAACGGGATCACATCATTAGGAGAATGATGTGATGGACAAGACCCAATCCTAAGCCCAGCACAAATATCATGTAGTTCATATGCTAAAGCTTTTCTAATGTCAAGTATCATTTCCTTAGACCATGAGATTGTGCAACTCCCGGATACCGTAGGAATGCTTTGGGTGTACTAAACGTCACAACGTAACTGGGTGGCTATAAAGGTGCACTACAGGTATCTCCGAAAGTGTCTGCTGGGTTGGCACGAATCGAGACTGGGATTTGTCACTCCGTGTGACGGAGAGGTATCTCTGGGCCCACTCGGTAGGACATCATCATAATGTGCACAATGTGATCAAAGAGTTGATCGCGGGATGATGTGTTACGGAACGAGTAAAGAGACTTGCCGGTAACGACATTGAACAAGGTATCGGTATACCGACGATCGAATCTCGGGCAAGTACAATACCGTTAGACAAAGGGAATTGAATACGGGATTGATTGAATCCTCGACATCGTGGTTCATCTGATGAGATCATCGTGGAACATGTGGGAGCCAACATGGGTATCCAGATCCCGCTGTTGGTTATTGGCCGGAGATTTGTCTCGGTCATGTCTACGTGTCTCCCGAACCCGTAGGGTCTACACACTTAAGGTTGGATGATGCTAGGGTTAGAAAGGAAGTTTGTATGTGGTTACCGAATGTTGTTCGGAGTACCAGATGAGATCCCGGACGTCACGAGGAGTTCCGGAATGGTCCGGAGGTAAAGATTTATATATGGGAAGTCCTGTTTTGGTCACCGGAAAAGTTTCGGGTTTTTTTGGTAACGTATCGGGACCACCGGGAGGGTCCCGGGGGTCCACCAAGTGGGGCCACCATCCCCGGAGGGCTGCATGGGCCAAGTGTGGGAGGGGACCAGCCCCAGGTGGGCTGGTGCGCCCCCCCACAAGGGCCCAAGGCGCCTAGGGTTTGGGGAGGGGGCTCCTCCACCTTACTTGGGGGGCAAGTTTCCCGTCTCCCCCCTTTTGGCCGCCCCCCTAGATGGGATCTAGGGCTGGCCGCCGCCCCTAGGGGTGGAATCCTAGGTGGGAGCGCAGCCCCCTCTCCCCCTATATATAGTGGAGGCAAAGGGGCAGCACAACACATGAAGTTCTTCTCCTGTTGGCGCAGCCCTACCTCTCTTTCTCCTCCTCTCCCGCAGTGCTTGGCGAAGCCCTGCATGATTGCCACGCTCCTCCATCACCACCACGCCGTTGTGCTGCTTCTGGATGGAGTCTTCCTCAACCTCTCCCTCTCTCCTTGCTGGATCAAGGCATGGGAGACGTCACCGGGTTGTACGTGTGTTGAACGCGGAGGTGCCATCCGTTCGGCACTAGGATCTCCAGTGATTTGGATCACGACGAGTACGACTCCTTCAACCCCGTTCTCTTGAACGCTTCCGCTTAGCGATCTACAAGGGTATGTAGATGCACTCTCCTTCCCCTCGTTGCTAGTCTCTCCATAGATAGATCTTGGTGACTCGTAGGAGATTTTTTGAATTTCTGCTACGTTCCCCAACAGTGGCATCATGAGTTAGGTCTATTGCGTAGATTCTTTGCACGAGTAGAACACAAAGTAGTTGTGGGCGTTGATTTTGTTCAATATGCTTACTATTACTAGTCCAATCTTGTTTCGACGGTATTGTGGGATGAAGCGGCTCGGACCGACCTTACACGTACACTTACGTGAGACAGGTTCCACCGACTGACATGCACTTGGTGCATAAGGTGGCTAGCAGGTGCCAGTCTCTCCCACTTTAGTCGGAACGGATTCGATGAAAAGGGTCCTTATGAAGGGTAAATAGCAATTGGCATATCACGTTGTGGTTTTGCGTAGGTAAGAAACGTTCTTGCTAGAAATCCATAGCAGCCACGTAAAACTTGCAAACAACAATTAGAGGACGTCTAACTTGTTTTTGCAGGGTATGCTATGTGATGTGATATGGCCAAGAAGAATGTGATGAATGATATGTGATGTATGAGATTGATCATGTTCTTGTAATAGGAATCACGACTTGCATGTCGATGAGTATGACAACCGGCAGGAGCCATAGGAGTTGTCTTAATTTATTGTATGACCTGCGTGTCATTAAACAACGCCATGTAATTACTTTACTTTATTTGCTAAGCGGTAGCCATAGTAGTAGAAGTAATAGTTGGCGAGACAACTTCATGAAGACATGATGATGGAGATCATGGTGTCATGCCGGTGACGATGATGATCATGGAGCCCCGAAGATGGAGATCAAAAGGAGCAAAATGATATTGGCCATATCATGTCACTATTTGATTGCATGTGATGTTTATCATGTTTATGCATCTTATTTGCTTAGAACGACGGTAGTAAATAAGATGATCCCTCATTAAAATTTCAAGAAAGTGTTCCCCCTAACTATGCACCATTGCGAAAGTTCGTCATTTCAAAGCACCATGTGATGATCGGGTGTGATAGATTCTAACATTCACATACAACGGGTGTAAGCCAGATTTACACACGCGAAACACTTAGGTTGACTTGACGAGCCTAGCATGTACAGACATGACCTCGGAACACAAGAGACCGAAAGGTCGAGCATGAGTCGTATGGTGGATACGATCAACATGAAGATGTTCACCGATGATGACTAGTCCATCTCACGTGATGGTCGGACACGGCCTAGTTGACTCGGATCATGTAATCACTTAGATGACTAGAGGGATGTCTATCTGAGTGGGAGTTCATAAGACGAACTAAATTATCCTGAACATAGTCAAAAACCCTTTGCAAATTATGTCATAGCTCGCGCTTTAGTTCTACTGTTTTAGATATGTTCCTAGAGAAAATATAGTTGAAAGTTGACAGTAGCGATTATGCGGACAGTAGAAAGCTTATGTCCTTAATGCACCGCTCAGTGTGCTGAACCCCAAACGTCGTCTATGGATGTTGCGAACATCGGACATACATGTTTTGATAACTACGTGATAGTTCAGTTAAACGGTTTAGAGTTGAGGCACCAAAGACGTTTTCGAAACGTCGCCGAACATATGAGATGTTTCGAGGGCTGAAATTGGGATTTCAGGCTCGTGCCCACGTAAGAGGTATAAGACCTCCGACGATTTTCTTAGCCTGCAAACTAAGGGAGAAAAGCTCAATCGTTGATCTTGTGCTCAGATTGTCTGAGTGCAACAATCACTTGAATCGAGTGGGAGTTGATCTTCCAGATGAGATAGTGATGTTTCTCGAAAGTCATTGCCACCAAGCTGCTAGAGCTTCGTGATGAACTATAACATATCAGGGATAGATATGATGATCCTTGAGGTATTCGAGATGTTTGACACCGCGAAAGTAGAAATCAAGAAGGAGCATCAATTGTTGATGGTTGGTGAAACCACTAGTTTCAAGAAGGGCAAGGGCAAGAAGGGATACTTCATGAAACGGCAAATCAGCTGCTGCTCTAGTGAAGAAACCCAAGGTTGAACCCAAACCTGAGACTAAGTGCTTCTGTAATAAGGGGAACAGCCACTGGAGCAGAATTACCCTAGATACTTGGTAGATGAGAGGGCTGGCAAGGTTGATAGAAGTATATTGGATATACATTATGTTAATGTGTACTTTACTAGTACTCCTAGTAGCACCAGCGTATTAAGATACCGGTTCGGTTGCTAAGTGTTAGTAACTCGAAATAAAAAAGCTACGGAATAAACGGAGACTAGCTAAAGGTGAGCTGACGATATGTGTTGGAAGTGTTTCAAAGTTTGATGTGATCAAACATCGCACGATCCCTCTACCATCAAGATTAGTATTAAACCTGAATAATTGTCATTTGGTGTTTGCGTTGAGCATAGACATGATTGGATTATGTCTATCGCAATACAGTTATTCATTTAAGGAGAATAATGGTTACTCTATTTATTTGAATAATACCTTCAATGGTCTTGCACCTAAAGGAATGGTTTATTGAATCTCGATCGTAGTGATACACATTTTCATGCCAAAAGATATAAGATAGTAATGATAGTACCACTCACTTGTGGCACTGCCATGTAAGTCATATTGGTATAAAATGCATGAAGAAGCTCCATGTTGATGGATCTTTGGACTCACTCGTTCTTGAAAAGTTTGAGACATGCGAACCATGTCTATTGGTGTATACGCATGAAGAAACTCCATGTAGATGGATCGTTTGGACTCACTTGATTTTGAATCACTTGAGATATGCAAATCATACCACATGGGCAAGATGGCTGAAAAACCTCGTTTTCAGTAAGATGGAACAAGATAGCAACTTGTTGGAAGTAACACATTTTGATGTGTGCACTCCAATGAGTGCTGAGGCATGCAGTGAATATCGTTATGTTCTTACTTCACAGATGATTCAAGTAGATGTTGAGTATATTTACTTGATGAAACACAAGTCTGAATTATTGAATGGTTCAAGTAATTTCAGAGTGAAGTTGAAGATCATTGTGAGAAGAGAATAAAATGTCTATGATATGATCATAGAGATGAGTATCTGAGTTACGAGCTTAGGCACGCAATTAAGACATTGTGAAAATTGTTTCACAATTAATACCGCCTAGAACACCATAGTGTGATGGTGTGTCCGAACATCATAGTTGCACCCTATTGGATATGGTGCGTACCATGATGTCTCTTATCAAATTACCACTATCGTTCATGGGTTAGGCATTAGAGACAACCGCACTCACTTTAATAGGGCACCACATAATTCCGTTGATATGACACCGTGAGAACTATGGTTTAGAGAAACCTAAGCTGTCGTTTCTTGAAAGTTTGGGGCTGCGGCGCTTATGTGAAAAAGTTTCATCGTGATAAGCTTGAACCCAAAACGGATAAATGCATCTTCATAGGATACCCAAAATGGTTGGGTATACCTCCTAATTCAGATCCGGAAGCAAAAGTGATTGTTTCTAGAAACGGGTCCTTTCTCGAGGAAAAGTTTCTCTCGAAAGAATTGATTGGGAGGATGGTGGAGACTTGATGAGGTTATTGAACCATCACTTCAACTAGTGTGTAGCAGGGCACATGAAGTTGTTCTTGTGGCACCTACACCAATTGAAGTGGAAGCTTATGATAGTGATCATGAAGCTTCGGATCAAGTCACTACCGAACCTCGTAGGACGACAAGGACGCGTACTGCTTCGGAGTGGTACGGTGATCCTGTCTTGGAGGTCATGTTGCTAGACAACAATGAACCTACGAGCTATGGAGAAGCGATGGTGGGCCCGGATTCCGACAAATGGCTTGAGGCCATAAAATCCGAGAGAGGATCCATTTATGAAAACAAAGTGTAGACTTTGGAAGAACTACTTGATGGTCGTAAGGCTGTTGGGTACAGATGGATTTTAAAGAAAGATAGACAATGATGGTAAGTATCACCATTAAGAAAGCTCGACTTATCGTTAAGATGTTTTTCGACAAGTTCAAGGAGTTGACTACGATGAGACTTTCTCACTCGTAGTGATGCTAAGGGTCTACTGGAATTATATTAGCAATTACTGCATGATTTATGAAATCTTGCAGATAGGATGTCAAAATATTGTTTCCTCGACGGTATCCTTGAGGAAAGGTTGTATCTGATACAACTAGAAGGTTTTGTCAATCCAGAAAGACGCTAATAAGCATGCAAAGCTCCAGCAATCCTTCTAAGGACTGGAGCAAGCATCTCGGAGTTGGAATGTACGCTTTGATGAGATGATCAAAGATCTTGGGTTTATACAAAGTTTATGAGAAACTTGTATTTCTAAAGAAGTGAGTGGGAGCACTATAGAATTTCTGATGAGTATATGTTGTTGACATATTGTTGATCAGAAATGATGTAGAATTTCTGGAAAGCATATAGGGTTATTTGAAAAGTGTTTTTTAATAGAAAACCTGGATTAAGCTACTTGAACATTGAGCATCAAGATCTATGAGGATAGATCAAAAAATGCTAAATGGTACTTTCAAATGAGCACATACCTTGACATGATCTTGAAGGTGTTCAAAATGGATCAGTCAAAGAAGGAGTTCTTGCCTGAGTTGTAAGGTATGAAGTTAAGAGTTAAAGCTCGACCACGGCAGAAGAGAGAGAAAGGACGAAGGTCGTCCCCTATGCTTCAGACGTAGGCTCTATAGTATGCTACACTGTGTACCGCACCGGAAGTGTGCCTTGCCATGAGTCAGTCAAGGGGTACAAGAATGATCCAGGAATGGATCATTGGACAGTGGTCAAAATTGTCCTTGGAGTAAATATGGACAAGTTTCTCGATTATGGAGGTGATAAAGAGTTTGGCGTAAAGGGTTACGTCGGTGCAAGCTTTAACACCTATCCGAATGACTTTGAGTAGCAAACCGGATACGTATAGTAGAGCAACCATTTGGAATAGCTCCAAGTGGAGTGTGGAAGCAGCATTTACAATATGACATAGAGAATTGCGAAGTACATACGGATCTGAATATTGCAGACCCGTTGACTAAAACCTCTCTCACAAGCAAAACATGATCAAACCCCAAAACTCATTGAGTCTTAATCACATGGTGATGTGAACTAGTTTAGTGACACTAGTAAACTCTTTGGATGTTGGTCACATGACGATGTGACCTGTTAGTGTTAATCACATGGCGATGTGAACTAGATTATTGACTCTAGTGCAAGTGGGAGACTGTTGGAAATATGCCCTAGAGCCAATAATAAATTAGTTATTATTATTATATTTCCTTCTTCATGATAATCGTTTATTATCCATGCTATAATTGTATTGATAGGAAACTCAGATACATGTGTGGATACATAGACAACACCATGTCCCTAGTAAGCCTCTAATTGACTAGCTTGTTGATCAATAGATGGTTACGGTTTCCTGACCATGAACATTGGATGTCGTTGATAACGGGATCACATCATTAGGAGAATGATGTGATGGACAAGACCCAATCCTAAGCCTAGCACATATATCGTGTAGTTCATATGTTAAAGCTTTTCTAATGTCAAGTATCATTTCCTTAGACCATGAGATTGTGCAACTCCCGGATACCGTAGGAATGCTTTGGGTGTACTAAACGTCACAACGTAACTGGGTGGCTATAAAGGTGCACTAGAGGTATCTCCAAAAGTGTCTGTTGGGTTGGCACGAATCGAGACTGGGATTTGTCACTCCGTGTGACGGAGAGGTATCTCTGGGCCCACTCGGTAGGATATCATCATAATGTGCACAATGTGATCAAAGAGTTGATCGCGGGATGATGTGTTACGGAACGAGTAAAGAGACTTGCCGGTAACGACATTGAACAAGGTATCGGTATACCGACGATCGAATCTCGGGAAAGTACAATACCGTTAGACAAAGGGAATTGAATACGGGATTGATTGAATCCTCGACATCGTGGTTCATCTGATGAGATCATCGTGGAACATGTGGGAGCCAACATGGGTATCCAGATCCCGCTGTTGGTTATTGGCCGGAGATATGTCTCGGTCATGTCTACGTGTCTCCCGAACCCGTAGGGTCTACACACTTAAGGTTCGATGACGCTAGGGTTATAAAGGAAGTTTGTATGTTGTTACCGAATGTTGTTCGGAGTCCCGGATGAGATCCCGGACGTCACGAGGAGTTACGAAATGGTCCGGAGGTAAAGATTTATATATGGGAAGTCCTGTTTTTGTCATCAGAAAAGTTTCGGGTTTTTTCGGTAACGTACCGGGACCACCGGGAGGGTCCCGGTGGTCCACCAAGTAGGGCCACCATCCCCGGAGGGTTGCATGGGCCAAGTGTGGGAGGGGACCAGCCCCGGGTGGGCTGGTGCACCCCCCCCCCCCACAAGGGCCCAAGGCGCCTATGGTTTGGGGAGGGGGCTCCTCCACCTTACTTGGGGGCAAGTTTCCCCTCTCCCCCCTTTTGGCCGCCCCCCTAGATGGGATCTAGGGCTGGCTGCCGCCCCTAGGGGTGGAAACCTAGGTGGGTGCTGCAGCCCTCTCTCCCCCTATATATAATGGAGGCAAAGGGGCAGCCCAACACATGAAGTTCTTCTCCTGTTGGCGCAGCCCTACCTCTCTTTCTCCTCCTCTCCCGCGGTGCTTGGCAAAGCACTGCAGGATTGCCACGCTTCTTCATCACCACCACGCCGTTGTGCTGCTGCTGGATGGAGTCTTCCTCAACCTCTCCCTCTCTCCTTGCTGGATCAAGGCATGGGAGACGTCACCGGGCTGTACGTGTGTTGAACGCGGAGGTGCCGTCCGTTCGGCACTAGGACATCCGATGATTTGGATCACGACGAGTACGACTCCTTCAACCCCGTTCTCTTAAACGCTTTCGCTTAGCGATCTACAAGGGTATGTAGATGCACTCTCCTTCCCCTCGTTGCTAGTCTCTCCATAGATAGATCTTGGTGACTCGTAGGAAATTTTTTGAATTTCTGCTATGTTCCCCAACAGGTAAGACACATATTGTTTAGTCATGCTGATCTATCCTCCGTGCAGAATATAATGCAAATAAATTCTATTAGCTAATGTAAAAAGAAAGTCGACACATTTGCACAACTACTGTATCCCGAAACCTGAATAAACTGAGTTACTGGACGAGCATACAAACTAAGCAATCCTATTGTTATATATATAATCTATACATTCAATTCATCAACAGAGAGGGGCTACTCTGCACAATACCACATTCTCTGAAAAATAAACAACACAAAGATGAATTTGAGAGGGGGGAGATGACATGCTCACTAATCATTACCTTCTGGTATGATGAATGTACCAGCACACGAGGAGATCAGGGCGTACGAGGGGGAGTTGGCAGCAGGTGGGATGATTGCGACAGAGAATTGATCCTGGTAGAGGTGTGGGTGGAGGTTGTGCCTGCTGGGGTGCCGACCTTGAACTTCAAGATGCGGGGTGGTGCGACGATGGGCTTCTTGAGGTCCAGCTGGTCCTCGTCCCTAACAAGCGCCTCGACACCCGGGCCATAGACCTCCTCGATGACATTTTGTTGTTGATTGTTATTAACAATACTGGCAATGGCAATTCAGTTTTCTTTGTAGTCATGTTCAGTTTTAACTTAACTATTCATATTTACTGAGAAATATTATTCTCTGGCTCTCACTATGTACATTGGTCATGAATTTAATTTAGATCATTCATTTTCCTATACTTCTATCTGATCCTAAAGCATGGCAAGTTGGAAACTATCAATGCTGTTCTAAAATGCTATCTTCACAGAAATCACAAGTTGGATTATGCACCAATGTATGGACCATTTTTTTGTTAGCTTCATATTTTATATGAAATAAAGAACCATACATGTTCAAACAAGTTATGTTCAATGTGGAATATTTCATACGGAGGAAATTCTGTAACAACCAATGATGAACTGTGTACATAAGGATATAATATTTTGGCTGAAAATTATAAAAAGAACATTTTGGCTGAGAAGTTCCACGGATGAACGAGAACTTACCAGCGGATTATGAATGCCAATTTTCTAAGGAGTGCAGTTTAAATCACCATCATTGATTACTGCCTTTCAACTAAAGAATGATTATTGGCTTGAAACTTTGTGGTTTCTACAGAACGGAAGGTTAACATTAGTTTACTCTTTGTAAAGTACCTTTCAAAGATAATAATATGCAGATAAGAACTACTACAATATCCCTCAGGTGCACTTACAACAATATATAATATGACCAAATCGAATCTGCAAAAAATGACTGGGGGATGTGAAATAGAAAATGAGGGCAGAAATCCAGCTAAGCAAACGCACTTGTACAATGTCGCTGAAACATGGACCCAATTGTTAACCCCGTAAACCTGCAGATCAAGTTAAAGAAAATAAAATAAAATTAGAAACTTCTCATCAAGTAAAACTTTGGGAAGTTGTTGAAACATAGATAACAATTATCAATCTGTAAACCTGAAGATTCCATGAAGAGCAATGACAGAAAAGCAAAAGGATTAGCCATACCAGCCTACGTAAACCACGTCCAAAATTTTGGGACATAAGCACTCACCAAGTACGAGTTCTGAAACTCCAAAGTAATAACCCTGTCCTCCTGAGGCCCTGATCATGTTCAGCTATGACAATTTCGTATTGACAGAGATTGATTTAACCTACAAGAGCACAAATCATAATCATTTTAGGTCCTGATATGTTCAATCAAGAGAACAAGTATGTTTGTCAAGCCTCGCGCTACTGCATGGCCAATAGCTATACCCTTACCCTGCTATCAAGTTCTTGAAATCGTTAACATCACCCTCCTGTAAACTGAAGGAAAACAGATTCATGACAATCCTATGGAACGGGCAAACATGAGATAAAGTCAACAATTAAAGTAAGATAAAATAGTGTAACGAGAGTACAACCCGTAGCACATACCTTATTAGTGTACATGTTGATAGAATGACTCAGCTAAATCTAGTAGGCCGGTATGCTGAATCTAACTCTAGTAAATCCTCTCATCACGTGCACGTCATCACCAACTCAGATGTGCGCCACCGCACAGACCAACCACCAGCCTCAGCCACCGGAGAGCTATCCGGGAAGCCACCGTGCAGCGCCACCGCCTCGAGTGCAGATTCAAGCGCTAGAGGCCAGATCCAACGAGGTCGCGGCACTCCCGTCGCTGAATCCGCCATTGCCCACAGCCGAGCGTGAATGCTCAGATCATGCTTCCCCCGACCCGCACAAAGGCTTGTCGGCTACCTCATCCCGAGGCCGCCAGTGTATCAATAAGCAGTGTATCATGCATCCGACCGCAGACGCCGTTCACGCGGCCGACCGCACCGTCAGTAGCCGTGACCGCGTCGTCATATTGCACGGCGCCGTCAAGACCATATGTACATTTAATACATGTTGCGATGCGTTGCTGTCCCATTCGTCCACATACCGCGAGCAAGTCTCTCTCGTCTGTACCATCGTTGCTCTCCATCCTATTTCAGATTTTGGAGTACAGACAAAGAAGACTACGGTTGGTACTAGTACTCCTAGCAGGACATACATTAGTACATGAAAAGAAGAATGGTTTAAGAACATAGCATAAAATTGTACCTTGTCACAGGGGAGATGGGAACGGACTCTGCAGCTCCTAACGAGAGAGACCGTAACAGGAGACGGCGGCAGCGGCGTGCACACAGGCCGTGCACGCAGGCAACCGGCACCTACAAGAACTTCGCTTGATCCCCTCCTCTGAGGCCATGTTGGCGATCCGGGGAGACGGCGGCGGCGGCGATCCGGAGAGACGGCGGCGGCGCAATCCGGAGAGACAACAGTGCCGGCGATCTGGAGAGGGGATCGAGAGACGTGCGTTCGGGTGGGGGCAGCGGCGTGATCCGGAGAGACGGCAGCGATCTGGAGAGGGGATCGAGAGACATGCGTTGGGGAGGTTGCGGGGGCGGCAGCGACGGGCGGCGGCGTTTGAGGGAGGGAGATGGGGGAGGGGATCGGCGGCGGCTGCGAGGGCGAGGGCGGCGGCTTGATGTGCGAGGGCGACGGCGAAGGATCTGGTGGGGCGTCGCCGGGAGTGAGGGTGGAGATGGGGGTGGGCGGCGCCGGGATCGGGGAGGAGATGGGGGCGGGCGGCGCCGGGAGCCAGGGAGGAGGTTGGGGGTTGGAGGCATCGACCGTAGGGTTTTTTTGGCACGGTTTTTTTTCGCGGGTGGGTTGCGAGTTAATGGAGGTGGGAGGATGACAAAAAACCCGGAGATGGGAGGATGACGAAAAAAAACCAGCAAAAATAAATCGCGCAGACTATTCACCAACTGCTCCATTAGGAGTAGAGATATGTATGGTCTTGTTGCAATGCACTGACAATTGGCTTGTAGGTATTTATATTTCACTACCTGTGGAATCAGCAATTGCTCGTGCTGACGTTAGCAACCCCACGGACACAGAAACAAATAGCATCGAACCACTAGAATATGTATGCCTCCATTTGAACATACATGCACATCAACCATCCACACGATTATGACGCTACATATGTTGGTTGCTGGCGTCACAATTGGTCCCTAAGCAAGGAAGTGTTGGCCGTGCTCCTACAGAATACCATGAGAGTCACTCCTCCGTGAAACTTTTCTCACGAGTACGGCCTTCGTCTGGGTTTATTTGTTCCCATCATATTTTGTGTGCAAGGCATGTTGGCGCTGCCACTCCTCGCAGCGCCGCTTCTTCTTCCTCCTTGAGCTGGCTCGCACAACTCGGCCTTTATCTGACACAACTCTCTTGTGGTTTCTCTCTCCTTCTCTCAAGAACACACACACATGGGAGAGACTCAATCACACACACACACACACACGCATGGACCAAGAAGGAGCACAAATGCTTTGCCATAGGCTCTTCTCCTTGGCGAATACACATGCTACATATTTTCCTCAGCCCTCACGGCCTCTTCATTTGATTACTCAAAGCAACACATTTATACAGCAGGGGCTGGCACTCTTGCCGTGCAAAACTCACGCCACTACCTAGACCCACTACTCCACTAAACTCTCCATGCACTAACCATGTACTAACTGACCTTATCTTAATCCTGGAATCTCTCCAGGAGCCATGACTTGGCCTCAAATGCACACTACATGCAGCTAACAAACTCACATGCATGCAAATTGACTCAACCTGTTTACTCGGATCACGCATGTGTAGACGTTGGCTCCAGGGCTCTTTCACACAGGTTGTCACGCTGCACTTCCCTCGTACCATGTCGCTTCACACGAAGTTGCTGCATCGCACAGCCCCATGGCATCACACCTTGCACACCGGCCGCGTCGCACGACCAGTTCGACATCTCGCCTTTCTACGACTCAAAGTGAACCTTCACCTGCCTATCACTCCCTAGGCCATCTAAGTCACATGCCTGACAAAAAACAAACTAAGTATGCAGATACAAATTAAGATTAGAGCTAACAAGGCACGGCGAAACGGCCATCACGAAGAAAAGCTGAAAGCGAAACAGCCCCGCGTCGTCCGCTCGGGCGGCTCGGGCGGCGACTAGGGTTTCCTCGCGCTGCCACCCCCACCCATCCCCCTATCTCCCTCGCCGCCACCCGAGGAGGTCGCCAGGCAAGCCCGCGTGGCCGCCGATGACGGTGGCGGCGGGGATCTTGCCACACCGTTTTTCTCGCGGAGGGCAGCGGTCGTCGGGGCGGCGGCCCTGGGTGGCGAGGCGTCGGCGTTCGGCTGGCGGCCTCCGTTGGTGCTGGTGGCCAGGTTCCTCGGCCGTTCGGGCGGCGAGGCCCCTGGTGGTTGGTGGTCGCGGCGGGAAGCCTTCTTCTTCGCCAGATCTGAAGGTATGACTCCTCCACCTCTATGGCTCACTCCTCCTCCCCATCCATGGTGTCCGGCGGCCTTGGCTGACGGCGCGCTGGCTGGTGAGGTGCTGGTGGCTCTGGTCTGGGTCCGGGGGAAACCCTAGGCCGGCTGGTCCGGCCTCGGCGGCGGCGACGCCCAAGGGCGCCGCTTTCCTTCCTGGAGGCGCCATTGAGGACCCTCCTTGCCCACCCCCTACCTTGCTCCCGAGCGAAAGCTCAAAATCCTCCCCGGATTGGGCGGCGGCGGCGCCTTGTGCGTCGTGTTCTCCATGGAGACACCGCCTGGGGATGCTGCAGGTTTGGGTGAGTGTTGCCTTGGTGTGGAGGAGTCTGGCAGCTGGTTTGTCCTCTCTACAGCGGCTAGCGATGCCATGATTTGCAGATCCGGCGTCCCCTTTGGTGGTTTCTCTCCGGCATGGCTGGCAGCCGTGTTGTTGAGTACCCGGTTCTTCTCTGCGGCGACTGATTTTGCTCTCGTGATGCTCGCTGCTGTGGCTTGGCTCGGTGCTGTTTCATCCTCTTAGATTGCCCCAAGTGGCTTTCCCTCTTTGCTGGGTGTCCGCGGGCGGTGGCGTTGTAGCTGGCGTGGTGTGTTTTTGGCTTCGTGCAGGTCAGGCGACGTGTTCTTCACGAGTGGCCGTGAAGCCGGCTCCTATCCTAGCTCTCGGGTGAGCGTCTCTCTTGCCAACGGTGCGGCGTCCTCGAGCCAGGACGAGAGGGTAGGGGCCCTCTTCGGCATCTGAGGAGGTAGGAGTTGTCCCTTCTCCGCCCGATGTTACAGACACAATCTTGGTCCTGCCCTTAGCAGCCGGCTGATCCTTGGCTATCTACTCTGTCTAGCTGTCCTGGCCCTTAGTTGTAGTGGGCAGCGACATTAGCAAGCTCTGCTCCATTTTCCGATTTTTGTGCTTGTTAGTGTGTGTTGCGTTGTAAGCTGCTCCATCAGTCCCTTGTATCTTTTTCTTCTTTGTTTGCCTTGTTGGTTCTCTGTATTGCCTGGCCGGTTGATGGCTTTGTTAATTCAAAACCGGGCTCTTCTTGAGCCTTCGTTCTAAAAAATAAAAAAATATTGTGTGTGCAAGTTTGACCATGATATTTGACTACAAAAGTTAATTCATGTCATAAAAAATATTATTGGATTCGCATTTGAATGAAGTTTCCATTGATATTAATTTTGCTACGTGTAGAACATGACCAGAACTACGGAGGAGACTAGTAAAACAGAACGAAGTAAATATCAAGCTAGATCATGTTTGTTATCAGGATATTTCAAAAAAATACACTTTTTTCTAAAAAAAATTGTTTTTCCATTTCAGATGCATTGTCCCCATGCTCCCAAGATCCGCGTAGATTATCGTTGTACATATTTGCACAGTCAGGACATCCGTTCATGTCGCGCGGCCGCCAGGGACGGATCCAGATTGGGAATTACCCGGTGTTCACATAGAAGAATGCATGCCTACATGTCAAATAATTCAATGATCTACACACTAAATCAATGGATTACATTAAGCAAGTTCAAATTGGACCCGGTGCCGGTGACACCGGCTAGCTCTACATAGCTACGCCCCTGGCGGCCGCAACGAATCGGTGGACGCACGTACGGTGCAGCCATGCATGCATGCTGTCGGGATCGATGCTCAACGACGGCGCGCGCGCGACCGCAGGGAAGGCGCATGCATGCTCTGCTGCTGCCGGACCGCCGTACGTGCGCGACATGTCAACTGTCGGCAATGCATGAGCGCGTGGTTTTCCCCGCTAGCATCCCGGCCGGCCGGCGGTCGACATGCGCGCCTGAGCTAGTTAGGCCAACTTCACCGCGTGACCCTATCCTGTCCGCCCCCGTTCATTTCGGATAAAATGGACAAACGAGACGGCCCAGCGCGCGGGCGCAAACGGACTTTTGTTCGTTTTGTGTCCGCTTTTGACCCATCCGCAGCCCAAGTTTGCGCCGCTTTTGGGGTGAAACGGACACCGACGCGCGGGTCGTCTGCGTGTGTCCTCCCCTGGCCCGCCCGTCGGTGGTGTCGTGGTTCTAAGTCTGACAGTAGAATGTGGGGTAGGTATGGAGAGGCAAGATCCTAGCTATGGAGTAATTGTACACACAAGTGTTTTTACGAGTTCAGGCCCTTCTCTGAGGAAGTAATAGCCCTACGTCTCGGAGCCCGAAGGCGGTCGACTGGATTACGTGTATATGAGTTACAGGGGTGCCAACCCTTCTACCAATGGAGGGCGGTGGCTTATATAGCGGACGCCAGGACCCCAGCCTACCCACGTAGCAGAGGGTTAAAGTACATTAAGGCCGGGCGTTACTGGTAACGCCCTACATAAAGTGTCATCATGACCATTAAGACTACTTAATTACAGACCGTTTGGATATAGAGTAGATCCTGAACTTCTGACGGTCGAGTGCGTCTTCATGGTCGAGTGTCTTCTAGCCGGTCGAGTGGAGTCTCTCTTGGTCGAGTGGAGCCTCTCTTGGTCGACTGGAAGATAGCTTCGTCTAAGGATGTCCTTGGGTATGGTATCCTAGATAGGTCCATGACCCTACCCTAGGTACATAACATCATCATTAGCCCCCGAATGGATTGAGGTTCGAGTGAGGAAGGAGTTGATGATTTTCTCCGACTTATTTCCTGTTCTTTGATTATGTCGTCTCTTGGACCGGCGATTTTTCTTTCGGCGTTGGCGTCAACTTTTACTTCAGTCGCCTTGATCCATTCTTGTCTTCTGTCGAGTGAACTTTTGAACTTTGGTGAACTTCCGAGCGACGGATCGCGGGAAAGATATCGTCTGACACATTGATCTGCTGTTAGCAGATTTTGCGGGATCCGAAATTTGGGAAGCGCGCGAAGCGGGGCGGACCGCGACAATCGGATGGGATAGGGCGTGGTCGCCTCGATTTCCGCGCCGCCTTTTTCGCCACGTATCGTGCGTGCGCGACTGTTTCGGGATGTGACAGGATCGCCTGGACCCACTCGTCAGCCACTCGGAAGTGCCCTTATATAAAGCGACGGGGGAGGGTTTTTTGAACAGTGCCTCCCCATTCTTCTCTCTTCCCTCTTTGCCTCCGCCCACTGCGCCTGCTCTCGCCTCCGCCTATCCACTCCTCGCGCGCTTCGCCGGCGACAATGGTGAAGGAGAATACGGCGGCCCTAGAGCGCGCGAAGAAGGCGACGGCGACGGGGCAAGCGAAGGGGAGACCGTCCAGTCGGGGCGGATCTTCGTCAAGGTCCCGCCTGCCGAAGGGTTGGGTCCAAGGGGATTGGATCCGCTCGACCATCACTGAGAAAGATCTCAATGACCTGGCCAATGAGGGACTGATCCCCCACGGGTCAGCGAGGCTTCCGGGGACCGAGTGTCAACCGCAGCCGCAGGAGGGTGAGTGCGTTCTCTTAGCCACTCACGTAGACCGTGGTTTTCCTCTGCCGCCGAGTGTTTTTTTCCGGGGGTTTCTGAATTTATTCGGGGCGCAACTCCACCATTTCACTCCCAACTCCATCGCCTATCTTGCTGCCTTTGTGTCCATGTGCGAGAACTTCCTGGGTTGTCGACCTCACTGGGGTCTCTTCAAGCACATATTCACCTGTCGCTCACAGACAGTGAAAAAGGCGAGTCCGGACGATGAGAGGACTAAGGTTATCCAGATGTGCGGCGGTCTTGGGATCCAGATGAGCAATAAGAGTACTTTCCCAGCCATGACCCTTCCTGAGTCGGTCAGAGGGTGGCAGTCGACTTGGTTCTACTGCCAAGACGAGTCGACGCCGGGGCAGTCGACTGGTCTCCCTCCGTTTTCCATGGACCGAGTGGACAAACCTTCTTCTTTGAAAGTGCTTCCTGAGGAGAAAGTTCAGGTGAAAATGCTGATGGAGCGTGTAGTCCAACTCGTTAGAGAAGGAGTGACGGGTATGGATCTTCTGGAGGTCTTCCTTAGGCGGCGCATCCAACCACTTCAGTACCGAGGCCATCCGATGTGGCTGTATTGTGGGACCGAGGACACCACTCGGGTCCATCCAGAGGCGGTCGACGACGCCACACTGGAGCGCGATCACGGGGAATAAGGACAACCCTCGAGGGGCCAGGAGGATCCCACCACTCGACTGTACCTACACGCCGGACACGGTATGGCCATTTATTTCCAATCGCAATCTTGCTTTATTCGTTCTGCTTCGGTGTGAATTGGTCGAGTGATCCTTGTTTTGCTTTGTTGCTTGACAGGCCACCATGGAGTTATACTCGATGCCCAATGGAGCGCAGACGCCGACTGAAGAGGAGGAAGGAAGTGGGGGCGAAAGCCCGGAGGAGTGGGATTCGGATGCTGACGACGACGATGACGCTGAAGACTCTGATGAGGAGGAAGAAGAGGAGGAGGAGCAAGTTGCACCTCCCCACTCAGAAAGACGCTCGAAGCTTGTCCATGATCCCACGACTGAGCGTGGTAAGGGGGTCGCGACCGCTACCCAGTCGACTAAGCTCCCTCGGACTACTTCTCCGGCGCCGACTGAGAAGGCTCCGAAGCAATCTCAAGTGGCACCGTCGAAACCTGTGAAGGTCTTGCCGAAGATGAAGATGGTGATCCCCACTATCTCAGGGTAATGGTAGTCTTGAGTTTTCCCCGTTTCATGAACTTGCTCTTGGTCGACTCATGGGTCAATCGACTGACTTCCGGAACTGCAGTGCTGCTACTTCTGATACTTCGGCCAGGGCTGAAGACCACGAGATGGAGGATGTTGCTACCTCAAAACCTAGTATGACTCTTGTGATGCCGTTTTCAGACGACTGACTTATTGTCTCTAATTTTGATTCTTTCTGCAGCTTCATCTAACATTGTTATTGACCTTCCTGACGATGACGATGAAGAACCACCAAGGCAGAGGAGGAACAAGAAAGCGTCTGCTGGCAAGGCGACTCAGGATGTGCCAGCACCCGAGACGTTGGTCGTGAAAGGAGACAATGTCACTCGGCCTACCGTAACCTTTGCGGTGCCGTTGACGAGTGTTCGTCCTCCGTCGTCGAGTGCTGCTCAGCCCTCGCTTTTCTCCACCTACCCCGTTCCAGAAGACCAAGATAGTGCTGCTAAAGAAGCAATACACCAAGCGGGGGTCATGATGGAGCAAGTGAAGGCAATACGAGAAGCCAGCTAGGCAGCCTATGACGCCAGTTCGGCTCTTCAGAGTAATGTTCAGGTTAGTCGGTCACTGCCTGTTCTGTTAAGATATGATATCTGAAAACTCTTCTTTCTGAAATTCTTTGAGTTTTTCCTACACCCACTGGGTGCGTCGATTGAAATTCCGGATTAGTGGGGGCACGCTGAGTGCACCCACTGGGTGTAGTCCCCAAGGCTATGGTCGACTGCTGGCAGTCGACCATAGGCTTTAAGTTTTTTCCTTACTCGACTAGGTCGAATAGATCATAGATCGGTGGGGGCACGCTGAGTGCACCCACTGGGTGTAGTCCCCGAGACTGTGGTCGACTGCTGGCAGTCGACTATAGTCTGAAGAACATCTTTTTTTTGTTGGTCGACTGGTCGACTCTAACTGATGAAACTAGTGGGGGCACGCTGAGTGCACCCACTGGGTGTAGTCCCCGAGACTATGGTCGAATGTTTGTATTCGGCCGCAGTCTTAGAAACGCTATGATTTTTCCTTACTCACTCGGAAGTGAATTGTCTTTGACATTTGTCGATTGGTTCTTTGTAGACATCCTGTGACCTTGCGGCTCGTTATATTGAGTTGGAGAACAAACACATTCAGCTCGAGCTCGATCTGAAACTGGCCCAAGAGAACTTAACGAAGGCGAAGGAGGAAGCTAAAGGTATGCTTGGTGAGGCCTTTGATGACTGCCTTTGCCTCTTACTTGTTTCCGAATCTAACCTCACTGTAACTTTGCAGACAAAGTGAGGGATGCTCTGAAGAAGCAAGAGCTTGACTTGGCTGAGATGCAAAAAACTACTTTAGAGAAGACCAGGCTTGCTGATGAGAAGCTGGCTTCAGTGACCAAGCTTGAAGAAGAAAACACCAATCTGAAAGCTGCTCTTGATGCTGCCAACCAGGAGGTCAGTCGACTGAAAAGTGACAAGACCACCCTGAATGACAAGGCCAGTGAGTTGAAGAGAAAGAAGAACGATCTAGAGGCTTATCTGGGTGGACTCGCCAAGAAGTTGTTCCTCATGCTTGAAGGTAATACTTTGTCTCAAACAAATATTTTAATTGTAACCTCCGACTGTTTGTCTTGACTCGGTGGCTGTGCTTGCAGAGTTCTGTCAGAACTTTGAAGAGGAGACTGGTCGACTGGAAGTAAACCTGGATCCCATCAACTCTCCCGTGAAAGATGAAGTCGCCATGAATGTGCTCCGGCTGGAATCTCGTGTTGCTGCTATCATCGATTATCTCGCACGGTTGAAGGTCGCAACTTCTCGCATCGACACAACACTCTGGCCAAGAGAAACACTCCAGAACGACCTCGAGTCTCTGATGACTCGACTGAACGAGGTCCCAAGTCGAGTGCAGGAGTGGAAGAAGTCTTCGGCCAGGTGCGGTGCGGATGTTGCTCTGTCTCTAGTCCGTGTTCACTGCAAGGATGCACGAGAGGACAAGCTGGTGGCTCTTAGGGTGGCTAATACCAAGAAGCACGATTTCAGATCTTTCATGGAGACCTTCATTGCTGCTGCCACTCGGATTGCAGATGTAATTGATCTGGATGAGTTTGTTGCACCTTCCAGCCCTCCACAGGAGGGGTAAAAAACTTCTGAGCTTGATACTTTAAATTTGCCTCAGTATGCCGAGTGAGTTTTGTAACCGACAAACCTTAACAGGCTTAGCGCCTGAGCACTTTCGGTTCCGTTAGGTGTTATCCGAACTTGGATTCGACGTTGAATATGTTTGCATTTGGTTTGAGGTGTCTTTTGCTGGTTAAAGCGAGGCGCTCATTGCAATCGACTTGTTCCCCAATACACTTAGGCGGGCACTGGGCTGCAGCTAAGCCCCCGAGTGAGAGGTTTGCTCTCCACTCCGTAGGATTTTGGATACTTAGGCGAGCACTGGGCTGCAGCTAAGCCTCCGAGTGGGAGGTTTGCTCTCCACTCGGTAGGATTTTAGATACTTAGGCGAGCACTGGGCTGCAGCTAAGCCCCCGAGTGGGAGGTTTGCTCTCCACTCGGTAGGATTTCAGATACTTAGGCGAGCGCTGGGCTGCAGCTAAGCCCCCGAGCGGGAGGTTTGCTCTCCGCTCGGTAGGATTTTAGATACTTAGGCGAGCACTGGGCTGCAGCTAAGCCTCCGAGTGGGAGGTTTGCTCTCCACTCGGTAGGATTTTAGATACTTAGGCGAGCACTGGGCTGCAGCTAAGCCCCCGAGTGGGAGGTTTGCTCTCCACTCGGTAGGATTTCAGATACTTAGGCGAGCGCTGGGCTGCAGCTAAGCCCCCGAGTGGGAGGTTTGCTCTCCACTCGGTAGGATTTCGTATTGGTGGCGTGGCTCGGAAGGAGTGGGTAGCAGTCGACCTGCACCTCATCCTCCTTGCAGAGCGCACGTTGTACTTGTGGCGTAGCTCGGAAGGAGAGGGTAGCAGTCGACCTGCACCTCGTCCTCTTTGCGAAGCGCACGTTGTATTTGTACTTAGGCGAGCGCAATGCTGCAGCTAAGCCTCCGAGTGGAAGGCTGGCTTACCACTCGACAGG
>NC_057795.1:688326490-688350391 GCF_018294505.1 Triticum aestivum
CGCTCGGTAGGATTTTAGATACTTAGGCGAGCACTGGGCTGCAGCTAAGCCTCCGAGTGGGAGGTTTGCTCTCCACTCGGTAGGATTTTAGATACTTAGGCGAGCACTGGGCTGCAGCTAAGCCCCCGAGTGGGAGGTTTGCTCTCCACTCGGTAGGATTTCAGATACTTAGGCGAGCACTGGGTTGCAGCTAAGCCCCCGAGTGGGAGGTTTGCTCTCCACTCGGTAGGATTTCAGATACTTAGGCGAGCGCTGGGCTGCAGCTAAGCCCCCGAGTGGGAGGTTTGCTCTCCACTCGGTAGGATTTCGTATTGGTGGCGTGGCTCGGAAGGAGTGGGTAGCAGTCGACCTGCACCTCATCCTCCTTGCAGAGCGCACGTTGTACTTGTGGCGTAGCTCGGAAGGAGAGGGTAGCAGTCGACCTGCACCTCGTCCTCTTTGCGAAGCGCACGTTGTATTTGTACTTAGGCGAGCGCAATGCTGCAGCTAAGCCTCCGAGTGGAAGGCTGGCTTACCACTCGACAGGATTTTGTTTATCTTAGGCAAGTACTTGGACTGCAGCTAAGCCTCCGAGTGGAAGGCTAGCTTACCACTCGACAGGATTTTGTTTATCTTAGGCGAGTACTTGGACTGCAGCTAAGCCTCCGAGTGGAAGGCTGGCTTACCACTCGGTAGGATTTTATTTATCTTAGGCGAGTACTTGGACTGCAGCTAAGCCTCTGAGTGGAAGGCTGGCTTACCACTCGGTAGGATTTTGTTTATCTTAGGCGAAACGGATTTCGCAGCTAAGCCTTCGTGTGGGAGACTGGCTCACCACTCGGTTAGGATTTTTTTTACAGACTTGGGCGAATCGGATTCGCAGCCAAGACACCAACTGGGGGATTGTTTTGAGTGGACAAAAGAAATAACGATGACTGGGAAGATTATAAAGCTCTTGTGTTTGATAAATAAACTACAGAAGTACTTTTATTACAACTCATCCGAGTGAATACTTAGGTGTAAAAGGGGCGGAGAAGCTCCGCGTTCCAAGCTCGGGGCTCGTCGATCTGATGTTCGACATTGTAAAGACGTATGCTTAGAACCTTGGTGACGATGAAGGGACCTTCCCAAGAAGGAGCAAGCTTGTGTGGTTTCTGCTGATCCACTCGGAGAACTAAATCTCCTTCCTGGAAGGCTCAACTCTTCACGTTTTTGGCGTGGAAGCGATGCAAGTCTTGTTGGTAAATGGTTGATCTGATCAGAGCCATCTCCCTCTCTTCCTCTAGAAGGTCGACTGCATCCTGCCGCGCTTGTTCTGCTTCAGCTTCAGTGTAGAGCTCGACTCGGGGAGCATTGTGGAGAAGGTCACTCGGCAAGACTGCTTCAGCTCCGTAGACCAAGAAGAATGGAGTTCTTCCAGTCGACCGGTTGGGCGTGGTCCTTAACCCCCAAAGCACTGAGGGAAGTTCGTCGACCCATGCACCAGCCGCATGCTTAAGATCACGCATCAAACGGGGTTTCAACCCTTTGAGAATCAAACCATTGGCTCGTTCTGCTTGTCCATTCGACTGTGGGTGAGCAACTGAAGCATAGTCGACTCGCGTGCCTTGAGATGTGCAGAAAGCTCTGAACTCTTCAGAGTCGAAGTTTGACCCGTTGTCAATGATGATGCTGTGCGGAACCCCATATCTGAATATCAATTCTCTGATGAAGCTGACAGCAGTACCGGCATCGAGGTTCTTGATGGGTTTAGCTTCGATCCACTTAGTGAACTTGTCGACTGCTACCAGCACATGGGTAAAACCGCTTCTGCCTGTTCTCAAAGGACCGACCATATCCAAACCCCACACTGCAAAGGGCCAGACGAGTGGTATAGTCTTCAAAGCTGACGCGGGCTTGTGTGACATATTGGAGTAAAATTGGCATCCCTCGCACTTGTCGACTATCTCCTTCGCCATTTCATTCGCTCTTGGCCAATAAAATCCGGCTCGGTATGCTTTGGCCACGATGGTCCGAGAGGACGCATGATGGCAACAGGTCCCCGAGTGGATGCCATCAAGGATTATTCGACCTTCCTCCGGTGTTATGCATTTCTGACCAACTCCAGTCGCGCTTTCTCTATACAACTGTCCTCTTATCACGGTAAAGGCCTTAGATCGGCGGACGATCTGTCGAGCCTCTTCTTCGTCCTCCGGGAGTTCTTTCCTCAAGATATACGCGATGTATGGTACTGTCCAATCTGGAGTGATCACTAGAACTTCCATGATCAGGTCGACCACTGCTGGGACTTCAACCTCAGTCGGGTCCATAATACTCTTAGGTTGCGGAGCTTCATCGGTAAAAGGGTCTTCTACGACTGACGGAGTGTGGATATGCTCCAAGAACACATCACTGGGGATGGCTTCTCTCTTGGATCCTATCTTCGCCAGATCGTCAGCTGCTTGATTTTTCAGTCGGGGTATGTGGTGGAGCTCTAACCCTTCGAACTTCTTTTCGAGCTTCCTCACTGCATTGCAGTATCCAGTCATTGCTGGGCTTCTAATGTCCCACTCCTTCATCACCTGATTGGCCACCAAATCCGAGTCGCCATAAACCATAAGGCGACGGACGCCGAGTGAAATGGCCATGCGCAACCCATACAAGAGTGCTTCATATTCTGCTTCATTGTTGGAGGAATCAAAGTGGATCTGGAGTACATATCTGAGCTTGTCTCCTCGGGGGGAAACCAAAACAACCCCAGCACCAGAAGCATTTAACATCTTAGAGCCATCAAAGAACATGGTCCAATGCTCCGAGTGAACTTGAGTCGGCTGTTGTTGCTCAATCCACTCGGCAAGGAAATCTACTATAGCCTGGGACTTAATGGCTTTCTTTGCCTCGAATTTGACATCAAGGGGAAGGAGTTCAATCGCCCATTTAGCCACTCGACAAGTTGCATCTCTGTTATGCAGAATTTCTGACAATGGTGCGTCGCTGACGACTGTAATGTCATGATCAGAGAAATAATGAGCAACCTTCTTCATGGTCATGTAGATCCCATATACGAGCTTCTGATAATGAGGGTATCTTTGCTTCGATGGGGTCAATACTTCAGAGAGATAATACACTGGGCACTAAATTTTGAAGGCTTTCCCTTCTTCTTCCCGCTCGACCGTAAGTACTGTACTGACGACTTGTCCTGTGGCTGCAATATAAAGCAACAGAGGCTCTTTGCTGATTGGAGCAACAAGCACCGGCTGGGTGGAGAGCAGAGTTTTTAACTCGGCGAACGTTGCATCAGCTTCTGGAGTCCACTCGAACTTGTCTGCCTTCTTCATCAGTCGGTAAAGGGGCAATACCTTTTCACCGAGGCGAGAAATGAATCGACTTAAAGCGGCCAAGCATCCAGTAAGCTTCTGGACGTCGTGCACACGCACAGGGCGCTTCATTCGGAGTATGGTGCCAACTTTTTCTGGGTTAGCATCGATTCCTCGTTCTGAAACGAGAAAACCGAGTAACTTTCCGCCAGGTACTCCGAATGTGCACTTCGATGGATTGAGCTTGATACCATACCTTCTGAGATTGGCAAATGTTTCGGCTAGGTCAGTCAATAGGTCGGAACCTTTTCGCGACTTGACCACGATATCATCCATGTATGCTTCCACATTCCGACTGATTTGAGTGAGTAAACACTTTTGAATCATTCTCATGAACGTGGCTCCGGCATTCTTGAGGCCGAATGGCATGGTGATATAGCAGAAGCACCCGAATGGAGTGATGAAAGCTGTTTTGATTTCGTCGGGTCCATACAGACGGATCTGATGATACCCGGAATAAGCGTCTAAAAAAGACAATCTCTCGCACCCTACGGTCGAGTCGACAATTTGGTCGATGCGAGGGAGAGGAAAATGATCTTTCGGGCAGGCCCGATTGATGTGTTTGAAATCAATGCACATACGAAGTGAGTTGTCCTTCTTGGGGACCATGACGACATTGGCGAGCCACTCGGAGTGGTATATCTCTCGGATGAACTCTGCTGCAAGGAGTTGAGCCACCTCCTCGCCAATGGCTTTTTTCTTCTGAATGGCGGACCGTCGAAGATGTTCTTTAACGGGTTTCACTTTTGAGTCGACTCTAAGGCGATGCTCAGCCAGCCCCCTGGGAACACCCGGCATGTCAGCTGGCTTCCATGCAAAGATGTCTCAGTTCTCATGGAGGAACTGGATGAGCGCTTCTTCCTATTTAGAGTCGAGTGTTGTGGAAATATGGGTCGGAGCTGCATTGGGGTCAGTCGGGTGGATATGAACTGGCTTCGTTTCCCCGGACGACTGAAATGCTGACTCTGTGGCGGGCTTCTTGGCCCGCAGCAAATCACTTGGATCTGCATTCTTCTTGTATTCCTCCAACTCTACCACCGTTATCTGGTCATCCGCAATCTTTGAGCCTTTCTGGAAACACTCTTCTGCCTTCTTCCGGCTGCCAGTGATGGTGATCACGCCTTTGGGGCCAGGCATCTTAACTTGAGGTACACATAACATGGTCGAGCCATGAAGCTTGCATAGGCTGGCCTTCCCAAAATAGCGTGGTAGGCGCTTCGGAAATCCACGACTTCAAATGTCAGCTTCTCTTTGCGGAAATGCTTCGAGTCGCCGAACACTACATCTAGAGCTATTTGGCCGAGTGACTCAGCCTTCTTTCCTGGGATGACTCCATGAAAACTCATGTTGCTGGAACTGAGCCTGGACATCGGAATGCCCATTCCCTTGAGTGTCTCTGCATACAGTATATTCAATCCACTGCCACCATCCATCAATACCTTCGTCAGTCGAGTGCCTTCGACGACTGGGTCGACCACCAGCGCTTGCCTCCCAGGGGTGGCAATGTGAGTAGGATGATCGGACTGGTCGAAAGTAATGGGAGTTTGCGACCATCTCAGATAGTTTTGTGTCGCCGGGGCGACCATATTGACCTCACGGTTGATCACTTTCAGTCGACTTTTGCTCTCTACATCGGCAAAAATCATCAGAGTGGAGTTGACATGAGGGTACTCTCCATCACTGTCCTCCTTGTCCTCAGCCTTGTCCGACTCCTTCTCTTTGTCCTTCGGTTGTTTCCCCTAAAACTGCTGGATTAAGAGCCGGCACTGGCAAGTGGTATGCTTTGGGTAGATGAAGTTACCCTCTTCGTCTTTCTTCGTGTGGATATGACACGGTAGATCCATCATGTCATTACCTTCCTTATCTTTTACCTTCTTGGGGTTCCAAGATCCTTTGGGCTTTCCTTTGAATTTGCCCTGAGTCACGGCCAGAGCCTCTCCAGGAGCAGCTGGCTCGGCCTTCCGCTTTTGCTTCCGACTGGAGTTTCCTTTATCCGACTGACTCGGCTTGTACCTGCCACTCCGGAGTCGGTCCTCTTCTTCGCCATTGGCGTACTTGATGGCTATTTCCATCATCCGACTCAGGGTCATATCTCCAGTTCGACCAAACTTCAGGCTCAACTCTCTGTTCTTGACACCATCCTTGAAGGCGCAGACCGCTTGATGGTCTGACACGTTCTCTACAGTATGATGCAAAGTGATCCATCTCTGGATGTAATCTCTCAGAGTTTCACTCGACTTTTGTACACAAACTTGCAGCTCTGTCAATCCGGCCGGTCGCTTGCAAGTTCCCTCGAACGTCCTGACGAACACTCGGGAAAGATCTTCCCAAGTGTAAATGCTGCTAGGAGCTAACTGATTCAACCACGCCCTGGCTGAACCCTCTAGCATAAGTGGCAAATGCTTCATGGCCACCTCATCATTACCGCCACCAATCTGAACAGCCACCCGGTAGTCTTCAAGCCAAGTTTCAGGCTTAGACTCTCCGGTGAATTTACTCACTCCAGTCGCCAACCTGAAGTTGGGGGGTATCACTGCGGCTCTGATGGCTCTGCTAAAGCATTCTGGACCTGAAACATGGACTCGGCTGCTTGTGGGCACATCTCTGTCATGGACACCTCTATGAGCTCTGTTCCGGTCGACCAAACCTTGCACGATGATGGATCTCGCATCAAAGCCTGGCTCTCTGGGGTCGACCGGGGCTTTCCGCCCAACACTGAGCTGGCGTCTGTCATCTTGCTGCCGATGGGCGTTAGACCCACCCCTCGGGGGAGGAGTGAGCACTCGATGCCTGTCATCATGATCAAATCGATCATCATAGTGGTCCTGCCGGCCTTCACGTCCCACGTGCCTCGGAGGCGACCTTGGACTGTGAGCCGACTGAACAGTATTCGCAGCGACGGATCGACTGTGAATCCTGTTGCGCGACTGTGACACAGCTGAATTCTGATCTCCTGCCGCCCGGAGCAAATCTCTGATCTGCATCAAGCCTGTCCCAGCCTCTGACTGAGAGGTCTGAATTGACTCCGCTATACGGGCTTCAGCTGCCAAATTCTGAATTGGGGTTCGATATACCTGAGTCGGTTGCGGAAAGAGCTGACGTCGGTTGGAGTTGGTCACTCGTTGACGCGCACGCTCGTCGAGTGCTCTCTGGAGGTTCTCCAGTCGAGTGCGTTCAGCCAGTTGACTAAACGCGCCTCTTCCAGGGCACGAGCCTCAGGAGTTTCTCCTGCAATGGGAGTATGCAGGGCATCCATGTTCCGACGGCGAAGTTCTTCCCTCTGCTGAGAAGTGAGCGGCTCGGGCTGATACTCTTCGTGGGCTTGAGCGGGGTCGCCTCCGTCGTCCATCCCGTCGTCGCGGGGGAAACCGGGAGCACTACGAGGCCCGTTGACCATCAGGACCTCCGCCGCTGGATCACTGCTATCGCACTCGGATGCAGTCTCTACGGAGCCAGTCGAATAGGCCGTAGAGAGATTCGTCGGGCTCAATTGCCGCGACTTGGGTGGTGGCCGATTGGCGAGCCACTGCGTGCCTCACCCACCGCTGGAGCCTCGACCGACCGGAGCGCTTGCGCTGGCGGGAGACAGGGAGGGAGGACGGCGCAGGAGTCGACCGGTATGGGTCGACGGCTGCCGCAGCAAGACGCCGCGGACACACGCCCGAAAGTGCGTTGCCCCACGGACGGGGAGCGCTTTGATGTCGAGTGGTGCCTCCTGGAGCCAAGCGGAGTCGTCGGCGATGAAAGCGAGCGCCCCGAGACGGATCTCGCGGCCCTCGACTAGAGCTCCGCCGGAAACCATGATGAAGGCGATCAGGCAAATTGCAACTTCTCCAAAAAAAGTCGCTAAGACACCTGCCCCACGGTGGGCGCCAACTGTCGTGGTTCTAAGTCTGACAGTAGAATGGGGGGTAGGTATGGAGAGGCAAGATCCTAGCTATGGAGTAGTTGTACACACAAGTGTTTTTACGAGTTCAGGTCCTTCTCTGAGGAAGTAATAGCCCTACGTCTCGGAGCCCGGAGGCGGTCGACTGGATTATGTGTATATGAGTTACAGGGGTGCCAACCCTTCTACCAGTGGAGGGGGGTGGCTTATATAGAGGACGCCAGGACCCCAGCCTACCCACGTAGCAGAGGGTTAAAGTACATTAAGGCCGGGCGTTACTGGTAACACCCTACATAAAGTGTCATCATGACCATTAAGACTACTTAATTACAGACCGTTTGGATACAGAGTAGATCCTGAACTTCTGACGGTCGAGTGCGTCTTCATGGTCGAGTGTCTTCTAGCCGGTCGAGTGGAGTCTCTCTTGGTCGAGTGGAGCCTCTCTTGGTCGACTGGAAGATAGCTTCGTCTAAGGATGTCCTTGGGTATGGTATCCTAGATAGGTCCATGACCCTACCCTAGGTACATAACATCATCATTAGCCCCCGAATGGATTGAGGTTCGAGTGAGGAAGGAGTTGATGATTTTCTCCGACTTATTTCCTGTGCTTTGATTATGTCGTATCTTGGACCGGTGATTTTTCTTTCGGCGTTGGCGTCAACTTTTACTTCAGTCGCCTTGATCCATTCTTGTCTTCTGTCGAGTGAACTTTTGAACTTTGGTGAACTTCCGAGTGACGGATCACGGGAAAGATATCGTCTGACAGATTGATCTGTTGTTAGCGGATTTTGCGGGATCCGAAATTTGGGAAGCGCGCAAAGCGGGGCGGACCGCGGCAATCGGATGGGATAGGGCGTGGTCGCCTCGATTTTTGCGCCACCTTTTTCGCCACGTATCGTGCGTGCGCGACTGTTTCGGGATGTGACAGGATCGCCTGGACCCACTCGCCAGCCACTCGGAAGTGCCCTTATATAAAGCGCCGGGGGAGGGTTTTTTGAACAGTGCCTCCCCATTCTTCTCTCTTCCCTCTTTGCCTCCGCCCACTGCGCCTGCTCTCGCCTCCGCCTATCCACTCCTCGCGCGCTTCGCCGGCGACAATGGTGAAGGAGAAGACGGCGGCCCTAGAGCGCGCGAAGAAGGCGACGGCGACGGGGCAAGCGAAGGGGAGACCGTCCAGTCGGGGCAGATCTTCGTCAAGGTCCCGCATGCCGAAGGGTTGGGTCCAAGGGGATTGGATCCGCTCGACCATCACTGAGAAAGATCTCAATGACCTGGCCAATGACGGACTGATCCCCCACGGGTCAGCGAGGCTTCCGGGGACCGAGTGTCAACCGCAGCCGCAGGAGGGTGAGTGTGTTCTCTTAGCCACTCACGTAGACCGTGGTTTTTCTCTGCCGCCCAGTGTTTTCTTTCGGGGGTTTCTGAATTTCTTCGGGGCGCAACTCCACCATTTCACTCCCAACTCCATCGCCTATCTTGCTGCCTTTGTGTCCATGTGCGAGAACTTCCTGGGTTGTCGACCTCACTGGGGTCTCTTCAAACGCCCTACATAAAGTGTCATCATGACCATTAAGACTACTTAATTACAGACCGTTTGGATACTGAGTAGATCCTGAACTTCTGACGGTCGAGTGCGTCTTCATGGTCGAGTGTCTTCTAGCCGGTCGAGTGGAGTCTCTCTTGGTCGAGTGGAGCCTCTCTTGGTCGACTGGAAGATAGCTTCGTCTAAGGATGTCCTTGGGTATGGTATCCTAGATAGGTCCATGACCCTCCCCTAGGTACATAACATCATCAGGTGGCACAGGACGGGCCTTTTTTATCCGCCCCCTCCCTCCCTCCGACCGCATCCACTCCACTCTTCCCCACTCTTCCCCTCTCCCCCCTCGCCGCCGCCGGCGCCCGCTGCCATTGCAGCCGTGCAACTCGGACGCGCGCTTGCCCAGCCCCTTCCTCTCGTCGCCGCCGAGCTACCCAAGCACGGCCACCTTGTTTGCGCACCCGCCGGCCGGATTTGGGGCGGATCCGGTCGGTCTTGAGCTCGCACGGCTGTGGGAGACCGGGCCGCGCCATGGACTGGCCGGGCACCTTGCCGGAAGGCCCTGGCAGGGCCGCAAGGCCACATGCAGGCAGTGGCTCGTCTTCTAGCTGCTCGGATCTGCACCGTCGGTGGTCCGCCGGCAGATACGAGAATGGCGACCGGCCGGGCTCGGTGCTTGCCCAAAAGCTCGTCGGCGCACTGTTGCCCCTCATCAAGTGCGACCACTGCCCAAGGGTGGTCGTGCGCCGCGTGTCTACAACGCCGGAGCATCCCGGATGGGTGTTCATCAAGTGCTTAAACGATGGGGTATGTGCTCTTTTAGCTTCGGTTTGTGCTTTTGGATTAGACTAGTGGTGCTAACTTTAAGTTTTATTGTGTAGACCGGATGCAAGTTTTGGTATTGGAAAGAAGAGTACAACGATATGTTGATAGAGCGAAATGTAGTGCATGTTCGTGCACTTTTAGCTAGCCTAGAGGCTTTAGATGAGACAAGTGCACTTGTTGCTAGATTAGAGTCTAGGCACGATACTACGTGCGAAGAAGCAACAAGGCACGATACTACGTGTGAGGAAGCAACCTCGACTTCTGGCTTGAAGAAGAAAGGAGGGGGCAACGTCGTGCATCCTCCACAGATCAATAATGAGTGCATCGAGAAGGCGCTAACCCAACTCAAGGGAGCAGTTATGGAAGTTGGGTATCTTCTCAAATGTATTCTTGTGGTTCTTATTTTCTTTGGCCTTGCTTTACTAGTCAAAATGTGATGATGTATTGTCATGTACCAAAAATGAATGATAAAAAAAATTTAAGGACTTGCAAAGAAATATACGCGGACAGGATGAGGCAAATGGATGCGGCCGCGCGCTGGGCGCACGGCCACCGCATCCCAGAACAGGCCCGGACACGACCCCAAACCCCTACCCAAACAGACAGAATCCGGACAAAACGAACGTCCGTTTGAGGTCGCGCGGTGAAGTTGGCCTTATATGCCGTATGAGCAGTACGAGACGTGCAACGACACACTGCTATGTGTTCCTCGAAGACAAGGACCGCCGGCGGCCCGGCCTGTCATCTACTAGCATTAATAATCCTTTTTTTTTGCTGCACGGTACACATGCATATACTGTGTATCACTAACTTTCCCGTTTTTTTTGCGGGTGTATCACTAACTTTCCCGATGGACAACGTGGGCTCATGGGCACATGTCAACGTGGTGGTAATAATTAGTACGGCGGGGGGAGTCACTGCGAGTGAGTGACGCCAGCCGGCCGGCCATCTCCGGCTGACCGGATCGACATGCATTGCATGCACGGAGAGAACTTCGCCGGTGGCAGCCGTAGTAGCACGAGACGTGCAATGACATAGGTGTCCCTCCAAGACAAGGACCGCCGGCCTGTCATCTAGCACCGGCCACATGCAGCTTAAGTAGGATTTTCCCCCCAGTACGCGGTACCACATGTGAGGGTCAAACTATATCTCTATTCGACGAAATTAATGGATATTATTCTGGATGTACTCGTTTTCCTTTTATTCTGGAGATGTGCTCATGTCAACGTGGTGCGGGATGTATGTGAACACTGAACCAGCGGTGTGATTGTGTGAACATGGATGCATACGTACGTACGGCTCAGCTTTGCGGTGCATCTCATCTCATCACAACAACGTCATGCAACGATCTTCGTTATTCTATTATATAAGAAAGCATCAGATATTTTGCAATGTTTAGACATAACAAAAACTACAACACCCCGAGCAAACGTTGAGAAATGGTGAGGTCCCTCTTCTTCTTGTAGACATCGCTTGGGAGCCTCGGTATTTCTGAATGGGTGGTTCGTGTGTGGAGGCGGCTGTGCTCAACTGCTCATGGCATGGGGTGCTGCATCAGTGGTCGTACTCGGAGTCTCATCTTCTTTGGTCGCTTCGTTTCCTATAGCGGTTCATGCCAGTGAGCTTTCTACCGTCCGACGACGGTACCGGGCCGAGGTCCTCTTTTCTCAAAGCAGGCGGAAACTTCTTCCCCCTGTCTTGGTTGTCGCTCGCAGGTTGGCATTGCCTAGCCTCAACCTTGATCAACACGAATTCAGCAGACAAGTATTTGACATCGTGCCTTGTGCTCGGAGCACTGTTTATCCGGTAATTCCCTTTGAGTTGTCAGCCTCAACTCATCTTTCATCATATGTAAACGGGCGAAAGCCGATTTCTCCGAATATGGTGCTCTGATCGGTTACCACTGATTGAGCGGATGGCGATCAGATCGGTCAGCTAACAATGATCAAAGATTTTTCTTTTTGCGAATACGCAAGATTGCGTATCATTTAACAATGCTCAAAGATGGAGATGGAGACCAGAGACAAATTAGAGTTGGTTTTTAAAATTCTTTTTTGGCGAAAAGAGTGGAGCTGGAACTGGAGTTGCTTTGGGAAGGGACAAAAGGATGAGCAGCAAAACGTTAATCCCGTGGAGCTGCCACTGTTTGGGTATAGAAGCAAACGTACTCTCCTCGGTGCTACTTCAATAAAATAAGCAATGATGTTCAGAGCTATCCCGACCTGTCCGGAGCTGTACACTAAACAATGCTAACAGCAGGAGTACTCCTAATCAATCATATGATCACGTCAAAACCTTAGCCGTGTCACTGAACCAACTAGTCCACTGATCATCATCCCGGCGTGTAGTGCACACTATAGTATTATTAATAACTGCACTAATATAACCTGGAGTTATAGAAAGGTGCACGTGCCGGCAGGCCGTGGGCCTCGTGTCGCCGTGTGCCGTGCGGCGTTTCCTTCACTAAATGTTTATGCAAATTTACATGGTACAAATACAAAACAAAATGAGTTGCATTGTCTCAATATAGACTGGGCATAACTGATCAAAATTCTAATCCCGATCAAAGTTGGCATGTAGCTGCATAAATTGACATGTACATATTTGTGCAGGAACAAATACAATTAGCATTGAGCATTAAGATAACATACATATATCTCTTTTTTTAGACAAATAACATACATATATCTGTATGGATCAAGGGCAGCAAATATATAGTCCACCTATTTAAGGCTGGGGGGATCGCTTGGTTGCCACATGGTTAAAGGCTCGGAGCAACGTGACCACCTGACAAATATAGATGAGACAAGTCGCATAAAACAATCAATTATTAGTTTGCGTATGTAGAACTGATCAGAAGTTCGGAGTGTTTCATTGAAAGTAGAAATTTAGTTCATCTAAGGAGAAAGTGTATTTACCAGTGTGGTATTGGTATGCTATATGAGTATGACTTAGAAACAAAGTTAAAAATGATTGTATATTTTGTTAGCATAGCAGCCCATTAATATAAGTAGGTATAACTATGAGGCTATGACTTTCCAGGTTCAAAAGCTTATGTGTTTATCAAGGGCAGCACCCCACTGACCCCACCTTGACCCGATATACTCTGCCTACTTGAGGCTAATTATGCTACTTTGTGTAATAGATCATAGTCCCTTTTTTGTCTATCAGGCTTGAAGCTTGCATATGTTCTTGAAATGTTTTCATCAATGGATCTAACTCACTCAATATATGTTGTTTTAGATACACACATATCTTCTCTTTAATCTGCCCATACGGGATTTTTAGAATCTTTAGTGTATATTATAGAATTTTGAAAGAGAAAAAACATTTGGACAGTAATAAGGATTATCACTTAAAATAGAAAATAAAGGGATAAGATTTCATGAGCATTCTCAAAGAAGTTAACAGTTACATCATACCTTGTTGAGCCCAAACTGCATGAATCCCTGGGATGTTATTCTACGTAGGGGAAACAAAACGGTTCTCCCACCCTAAGGAGCAAAAACAAGTTAAGTATAATCAGTATTATTTGGTCATACGGGGTGGATTGCTACAATGATTTAGTAACCATATGGATAGCTACACAGGGTGTTGGCCTTATGGCAGAGATATGCTTTACGACACGTGACACAGTACAGCTAGATCCGCCTTCTTTGCTCGGATCACCTTTGTATGTAAAAAAATACAACCTAGAACAACTTACATGCACAACCATAGTTGTTTCATCATTGAAAAAATATTAGACAAAATTGTGAAGTTGAATTGACCTCATAATGTATTGTCTTTGTTAACATTTGGAGCAACGCTTGAAAAGGGATCCAACAGTAAATATACCCAAACCAAAGTTAAGCATATGTTCTCACCAGCAGGAAGGAAGAGGCAAAAATAAGGTCTGAACTGGCGCATCAGTTCCTGGAATGAGAGAGGGAGTGAAAGTAAAGTAACCATTTGTTCTATCTGTTCGTACCAAGAAAAAGGGAAACGTGCATTCAGTGCGAGTCCATTCTTAGCAGAAGGATAAAAGAGAGAGAAATGGCAGTGTCATATAGTCATAACATATGTTCTCAAGAGGAACATGAAAAAATAGAGGTTGTAGAAAACTGGGATTATAGTCAGAAGCTTTGCGTTCCTACCGGCAACAAAAAATAACAACGAAAATTGTCAGCTAAAGTTCATGTTCTTAAGTTTACATGACATATGCAAGTAACAGCAGGCAAAGCAAATGGAAGTGTTAATCTAATGAACGTCAATCAGTTTGCCAGCGCAAAACTTCAAGGAAGGTATCGTGACGGAGGGGGTGCAGACTCCATGGAAGGTCGTTGGATCTAGCCACATTATGTGCCCTGCAGCCTACTTGATAAGCGCCATAAACTGAAACACATAGATGCTCTTACACAAAAACTACTTACAAAAATTGACATTCAAAGTGTCAAAGGATCAGAATGATTACCTCATGGCCAAATCAACAGGAGGGTTCCGTTCATATCCATTATCTTCAGCCATTGAACAATTCCCTTCCATCTGCACATAAGGTGGAGCTGTTGTGCATTTATGCATTAAGAACTCGAACAGAGAATGAAAATGGAAGATATAATACGTCTAATCTGAATTTACTGTGTGTTGCATTTCAATTGGAATGCCCAAGGATACATCGTATGCGACATCAAGGCAGAATCACTGCTTCATGAGAACCATAGATGGTCGCCGTCATCAGTAGAGCAGGGCAGAGAGCCATTGCGATTCGTCAGGCAAAAAATTCCCCAAATCAATATAGCAGAACCACCACCGGGCACTTAGATTGACAAGACATGGAACTGTACAGAGTGAAAAAAACCTTGAAAGAAATCGAACTGTGTTGAATCATGGGTAGAGAACGGATTGTGTGGTAGGGTGGGAAATAAAAATCTGCAGCCAGATTGAAGATGTGGAGGGGCAACCTGGTGGATCGGAGAAGCATTGTTGCTAGAGGGGATATTGCTGGAAGAATAAGAAGAGAGGAGAGGATACAGCTGGAGGGAACAAATCATAATAGACGCACGAACAAATTAGTAACACACCTCGCCGATCCGGCTTCCATTAATGTTCGTAGGAACGTCTACTTTATTCCCCCTTGAATGACAGATTGATGACGGATGAACTCCGATCGCCCGCGATGCAGCTCGGCACCTTTCGCATCCCTATCCTGCATTGGTCATCGTTGGATCGAGCGATCCCCGCGCCGCCCGCATCGCGTGCGGCTGGCTTTCCATCTCCAGTCAATTCCCTCTGGCAGCGACCGGGCGCTCCGATCGATTCCACCAAGCGCATCCTCTTGGTTGGATTCCACACCTCCGGTCGATCCAATCGCGTGCGCCTGGCATCGCCTTGTCTCGATCCCGCTCCTCTGTATCCCGAGTCTCTCTATCCCCTCGAGCGAGAAACAATTTTACTCTTTGTTCCGTTAATCCTCTCCCCAAGAGGATTGGAGGGGATTGGCAAGGATTGGTTCATATTCCTCAAACCCCTTCAATCCACTCGGATTTACATGCAACCGAACAAGGCCTTAAGGAGCTCAGCACCCCTCTGCTTAGATGAATGGGCTACCATGGGCCGACAGAAAGAGGCCCAGTTTACCATAGGGCTTTGTTTCGGCCTCCAGAGCAGCAGCCCATTAGGACAGCAGGCCCATTACTTAACACAGGCGAGAGAGGTGGCTGTAGACATTAGATCGGACGGCTGGAAACGGCCAGATCGGAAAAACGAACGGCCAGAAGCGCAAATCGCTGAGAGGGCTCGCTTTAGGCTCGATTATACTGTCCTAAACTAGATCATTATTGGCGCGCGTTGCCGCGCCCGTCTACTTTTCCAATGGAATAATAGGATTTTTACAAATATATAGTCATAAAGCATGCTGTCATCAGACAGTAAGAGAAAAACATCAAACTAACATTTGTATAAAGTGCATATATATTGGAAGGCAATATAAAAGAGCCAAGTAGTGTAGTGATACGAGAGGACTGTTTAAAAAAAAACTTGGGTCTTAACTTGAATTTGCTTCAACATTAGGTCTCACACGTGAGAGGTCTGAATTGGGTGTTTGAGAAGTTGCCGGATATTCCCTTTTTGTCAAGGAGCATTAGCATCTGGCTTCGCAACCTCAAAGATGGAATAAAGAATCACATGCATGAATAAATATAATAACAAAATGTAGAATGCAAATCATAATAACAAAATGGAGAACATACCTGTTTCTAGCATGGTGTACACTCTAGTACAATAATGATGGATAACGAAACACAAATTTAGGCAAGCAAATAATTTCAAATCACAACATCACATTCAGGTTTTTTTGATCAGTAGAACCCTCCCCACGCATAGCAATTGAAGTCAAGTGTGCTGACCTTTTCTACAAATAGAGCAAGGTTTGTAGTAAAATTATGTAGAAAGAAAATGCTCAGATTGGTAAAAAAATTTGCTCGAACTCTCCTTTAAAATGGCAAGCTTATTTTAGGATGCATCTGCAACAAAACCAAAACCCGAGCACGATGCAATTACCTTTTGAAACTAAATAAGCATATATAGGTGTTTGTACAATCACAAAAAACATTATCTTGTGCAATCCGTATATAAACTAAGACCAGATACCTTGTGGAAAAAAGAAAAGAAAAAACATACAGATGATTTTGCAGATTCCGTTATGAGAATCCTAGTTTTCTCAGGGGCTGCCAAGAGATTTAGTAGGCTTACTTTCTTCTAAAGCAGTGAATCCATGTTTTCCAAGGAGCTGCAAGAAAGGAATTAATGTGGCATTGAATGAGTTAAATAAGCAGATAATCATCCTCGTTGTGCATGCCAATTTCGAATATAGTTTCTGCACATCATTTTGGAAAGATGGTTGGTTTGTGTACTAATTTCAAGAGATGAAGAAAGAAATTTAAATGAGCAATGACTACATAAAATAAATAAGAGAAATGCATAGATGTTTAGTAGACCTTTTTAGACAACAGATCTTGAATTTCTCTTGATGTGGTTTCCCCTCAGAGTTAAACTCACAGGACACTTGGGCATCCATTCCTCTGACAGAATTGATGTGTCTTCCAAGTTCCAACCTTTGTCTGTTAAACTAAACTAAAATATTTGCTCTTTTAATTTCTTTCTGCTTAATAATTTTGTAAAAGGGAAAGAATCAACTAAAAGCTTATCAACAAGATCACATACACTTCAAGCTAACAACTCCATCATGCATAAAATAAATACGAGAAATCTAAGTTTACGGAAAGTAGCGGCTATTTGGAATTCTTAAGTTTATTTAGAATTCTTAGGATAAGTAGAAAAAGATATTGTATAGATACTATGGAACTCACATGGTTCAACCGATCGATTGTATATGTGCATGTGATCAGTGTCGTATTATGTACTCCCTCCGTTCCCAAATACTTATCTTTCTAGGCATTTGAAATGAACTCAACATACGGATGTATGTAGACATATTTTAAAGTGTAGATTCACTCATTTTGCGCCGTATGTAGTCACTTGTTGAAATCTTTAGAAAGACAAGTATTTAGGAACGGAGGGAGTAGTTCTCACGTAACAGAGATATTCCACATACTAACAAACCACGTGCGAGCATCTGCAGCCATGTCATGTGGGATTCTTGTGTTATGGTGGGAAAGAGGAGTTGTACGTACCTATGGCCAGCGTGAAGCAAGTGCGGCAAGGCCACGGCCATATTGGACGACAGCGCACATGGGATGTTGGTGGGCACGACCGCTGGAGGTTGAGTTCGGGGGAGGTGCGCCGCCGCTCGAGGTCGACGTTGGTGCGCTGCCGTTCGAGGTCGACGTTCGTGGAGCGCAACGGCTTGCGAGACGAGGAGGAAGAGATTGAGATCGGGGAGACGTGCACAGAAGCACAGATTGGAGTGGCCGCTCGTACCACCTTGTCGCTGTTGACGCTAGGGGCGCACATTAGTTACCATGAATGGCTACCACGAACTGATGCTTCACTGCTTTTATGCCGGCGGGCCAGCTTCAATTCGGTCGCCAGTCGCTTCCAATCCCATGTCCCTACCGCATCATCAGCTGCCTGCATCGCTCGCCCCACATCGATCTGTGAGGCCCGTACCGCGCCGCATCAGATCAGATGGTCTTAACCCTAGCCGCCACGCGCAGAGTGGCTGCGGGAAGGAGGAACGGCGACGGAGAAGTGAGGACTTCGCAGGCTCGTTATTTTTTTCTGGTGTTGTGCAGACCGGACCTGCGGCTTCCTTAGATGGGCTGTCTGGCCCAATTAACGACAGTACTCCAAAAAAGCTACCGGAATAGCTGCTCTTAAGACATCAGGCCCAAGTTGTGGTCATGTCTTCACACGAATGAGAGATTCACGTGTATCCAACGGCCAGAAACATTCCAATCTTGAAAACGAACGGTCCAAACAACTGATGGCGTGAGAGGCAAGGGATTAGGTGCAGTTTTACTGTTCTTAATTGGAGCACGCACGTTGGTTCATTCGTAACGGCTGACGTTCCTCTCCTCTCCAGTCTAAACCACCCGTACTGTACCGTACGTATAAATGCCTTCTAAAATACACGGTATGCACCACCATCACTCCAGAGAGTTTTCTCCCCCCTACCTACATATTACCGGCTCAGCCCATCACAATTCTTTCTTCTTCCCGAAGAAAGAAAAGGAGATCTCGCCGCAGCCGGGAGTCTCCCTCACCGCTGCTCCGGAAGACCCTTCCGCTAGCGACCTTGGTCGTCGTGGTGGGGGGAGTCGCCGGATCCATGTATGTGGACCTTTTTTTACTCTCGTATTTTAGATTTTTTAGGTTGTTCATCATCTTGGCTTCGGCGCCAGTGATGGAAGCGCTGAATAAAGTTTCTTCAAATCCTACTCCGACGAGGCAATCGGTACTATGTTGTTTTCCCAACAACAAAAACAAAGGCCCATTTTCATGTACATATTTATTTTTGTATACGTCACATATGAAAATATGTTGTTATGAAATTTTCCCACAACGTGTTATATATGTATTGTGTATGTACAAAAAGTTTTGATTCTTTTTGTGATGTAGAAATATGTTTTTAAAAATCCTCCCCGGAGCCCGTCCACCGTTCGCAATTTTCGTCTCACCACCTCTCTGCCTGTCCATCCTACACTACGTGTAACGTAGCTCATTCTAGCTTTCATAATTCCAACCATCGATGGGAGAAAAATTGGAGCGCCAGATGCAAAGAACGATCTAAACAATGGTTCACTTGAAATTGTGAATGGGAGTCATCGAGCCAAAACACCACTCCCATTATGCTATATTCTTCGTCGTGTCAACATGACTACTAACAAAGAAATAAAGGAGTGTAAAACCAAGACTACAGACTTGAGAGGAGATCCAAACCCATGATCCGTGTCATCTCCCAGCCAACTAAAACCACATCGTACAAGGCAACGCGATGGACCTGCTAGCACAAGAAGCTATGAAGAAAGACATGTAGTCTTTTATCGAACAATCTTTTTTTGCGCTAAATTGGAAAGCACATACTCGTCGCAAATTAACATAAGCGTGATTTATCTCAAAGGGATATTTGGAGATTTGAGTTTCATCACTGAAGGCTGAACAAGGAGACATTTTCCATTGGTGAGATAAAGAACCAAATCAACGGACCAGCATTCCCTGGTACATTTTTTGTCGACGCTTCCATATGAGAAAACCCTTGTTCTTGCGCGTGGTGGAGGCAGTGGACACACATGATCCCTACTTTTAATCTCTCATTTGCAAAAATGCATGGCTGCTATAACGATGCTTGCATTAGGTACCATTGCCGATGTCTTTGGTGAGGGCAGGGGATAGCACATGCCTTGGTAACACTGTGAGATTTGCATGCGCTGTGTTGAAGGTGTTTGAAGCAGAGTATCTGAGAGAACCTACTTGCAAGATAAAGAAAGATTGATGGCTATTGGAGTGGCAAGAACTTTTCCAGATATGCTTGTTTTATTGATTGCATACGTTGACAATAGAAGAACAGCCCCAAAAATTTGGGTGGGATGTTCCAAGGTCACGCAAAAAAGGGTACCATCATACTAGAAGTAGTGGCATCAAGGGACTTGTGGATTTAGCATGTGTTCTTCGCTATGTCTGGTTCTCACAGCGACATCAATGTGCTCCAGCGACCTCCGTTGTTCAAGAGACTTTGTGATGGGGGTGCGCCATGATATCTGTCCTTAGTGAGCAACATTTGTGAAGACCATATTCCCATCCCAATGGAAACATACAATGTCAGTTTACAACAATGCAAGAAGCAGCTAAGGAGGATGTGGAGATGACATTCGGTGTGCTCCAAGCTCTTTGGGGAATTGTTCATCGAGCTGCAATGATGTGAGAATCAGATACCTTTGGGCAGCTGATGACATGTTGTGTCATTTTGCACAATATGATTGTTGAGGATGAGGGTGAAGGGGCATCCCGGACACATGACTTTCAGAAGCCTGAATACATGTCTGCCTTTCAGAACAAGATGCAGAGCATATTCTGAAGTTTTCGGAGATGCATCAACAACTTCCATATCATCATGTGCACGTGCAAGTACTCAATGATCTCGTGGAGCATATGTGGACGCATAATGAAAACCAATGAGTTATGTTTGAATTATGTACTTCGAATAAATTTTATGTTTGGACTATATTTTTTTGTCTATGAATAGATGTTACTTTACGTATGATATTCATGTGTATAATCGACGTGCATGGATTTGCATGGGTTTTTTAGTATTCATACGAGGAGTGTTGTTGTGCAGCAGGACATTTGACGGGTCATCTGGCGCAATTCAGGGTCGTGAGCCGCGGGTTTGCGGATGTGAAGGGGCCGGAATTGTTAAGTTCGACTGTAGATGCTTCGAGAGAATGCACAAGTTAAAATGATGAGATAGATATGTAGGAGGAGGTGGTATATATAGGCCTAGAATATAGTCGTTGGAAAATAGTCGTTGAAAGCATATCTGTTTGAAAAATAGTTGTTTGGATTATAGTCGTTGCAATTATATAGTTTAAATTATAATTAATTGCTGAAATAATAGTTGAATTGGTAGTTAAAATACCATATTAAAATATAAGAAAAAGAAGACATCAATCAATTGTAAAACTGATTGTGTATATGAAAAAAATTGACCATCATTTAGACAAACATATACATAACAAATATACACAAGTTGATGGAAATGCTATAAGAGCATCTACAACCGGGCGCTCCAAACCCTTCTTATATGCCCGGGCATATTGGTCATAAACGCGTGCACTGACCGGCAACCGTCCACGGACATGGATACGACGGATCGGGGCGAGGTTCGCTCAAGAGTAGGTTCAACATTGCATGTCATTGTATGAATTTAATGATCCATAATTGCGATATCAGGTTGTGAAAACAATAATTTAAGGTGTGGCCGGTCATTATGTGCGGACGGCGTTGGGGGTGTCCGCTCATACTCCCTCCGTCTAGGTGTGTAAGTCATCTTACGAAAACAAATAATCCCAAAACACTTAGGCGCGGTGCATTAAATTCTACATCATTTCTTATTTCTTGACATATCAACCAATAAGAGATGTAGGGTGTGCATGCTTTAATGACTTGAGACTAGCAAACACGACATGCAGTAGTTAGTTCATTGCATGCAATGCTATTAATTAGCAAATGAACATTAAGTTTTTTCGTTTCCCCCTCCTCCTTGGTCACGGTGCACAACCTAAGATGACTTCCTCACCTAGACGAAGGGAGTAGGATATCCGTGTACGCACACGAGCGACGTGCACGGCCACATGATGAGTCGATGCACATGCACGTACGGTGCGGCCATGTGCCCACCGTCCGGATCCTAAGCGACGGCCCGCGCGCGGCAGCCAGGGGGCGCATGCATGCCCTGCGGTCGCCCGGCGCCGTACGTGTGCGCCTTGTCAACTCTCGGCAATGCTTGGTTTCCGCCCGCTCGCATGGATCCCGGCCACAGTGGCCGCCGGTCGACATGCGCGCCGGAGCTAGCTACCAGTACCAGCCGCATGTCGTGGCCACGCGACGTCACTGGATTCGATTGTTCCCTGTCGGGGGCTGGCTCCGGCAATAGTTCATACGTACGGCAGGCGAGACACTGCCAGTGAGTGACGCCAGCCTGCAACGCCGACATGCATTCCTCATGATGGGCAGATGCATGTGATCTCCGCCTGGCCGGATCGAGAAGGCCGACATGCATTCCTCATGCATCGCCGGCGGCAGCCGTACGAGTACGGGACGTGCGTGCAGCGTGTCCCTCGGAGACAAGGACCCGCATGTTTTGTAGGAGCATGTCCTGGGCGTGTTTGGTTTGAGGCCTGGGGGCTGCACGCCTGGCCTGGGCTCTGCCTGGACCTTGCCTGGTATTTGTTTGGATAGTGTCCTGGGAAATGAAACAGCTGCCTGGCTGGGAGTCCATGCAACGTGATTAGCCTGGGCTAGATTTAAAAAATAAATAAAAAAGGAACACACTTGGCCCAGGCAACCTGGTTAGCCTCGTCCAGGCTAGCGAATTTGGGCGCCTGGGCCTGCCTGGAGCAGTAGCCTGGGCTTATTAATCATAGGGCTCAAGGAACGAGGCATTAAAGGGAGGAATCAATTCGCTGTGTCAGACTTTTAGCGCTCACCAGGCGAGGTCGTCAACCAAACGGGGCTTCGCTCTACTTGCCTGACCAGGCAATTTTTTCCAGTTTCTCAGGCCCGTGCCAGGCACGAATATTTTCCAGGCGTGGTGTTGAGGACACCAACCAAACTGACCCGTTAACGTCACGCACCCATCTCTTTCAAAAACAAAACAAAAACGTCATTCACCGATGTACTGATAAACCGTGGCAACACTGAGCAAATACGTTCGATCGTGCATGCAGTACTCGCTCCAATTTGTGGTTAACTAACCAGATCGGGCCAGAGATGGAGAGGCGTACATACACGTACGTAGTACTGCATACAGGCCTTAGAATACAAGTACTGCATTGGGAACGGACGAAAGCTCTTTCAAAAAATAATGGACAACAGGATGAGCAGCAAAACGTACGCCCTCCTGGCCGCTGCCGCTGTTTGGGGTAGGGGAAGCAAAGCTAGTACTGCTCCTCAAAGCTAGTCCATGCCCGGAGCTATCCCGACCTAGCGGCGCTCCCACATTAATAAACAATTCCAATCAATTCGATGATGGTGTCAAAGCCTTAGACGTGTCTGTCACCAAGTAACCAGTCCACTCATTATCTTATCTTCGGCTCCCACCTAGTGCACATCACACTATTATTAATCGCACTAGTTAATATATAACCCCAAACAAAGGGGCACGAGCTAGCTCGTGTCGCCGTGTGCCGTGCGCGTTTCCAGGAGCAATGTATGTATGTGAAGGGCGGCCAACTAGCTATGTCATGTGATGCAATCTGGTTGGCCACGGTGAGATATGTTTTGGAATTCTTTTAGATGTATGTGTGGATTATTTTTTAAATGCACCTTTTCTTTTCAGATGGATGTGAGAACCTCTGATATTTTTTAAATAAAGGTAATGCAAAGTGGCACTCGCTTGTAGGCTGCGGTGGTAATTTTTTCTTTTTTTCTTTTTTTTTAGATGAAGGTGAGAATTTTTTCTGAGATGTTCTTTTAGACCGAGGCGAGGACTTTATGTATTTTTCTAAATGAAAACATGGGCACAACTTCCTCTTAAGCGGCGCCACAGAGTGGCCCCCAACCACTAATACCCCACAAACGTACGTACAAATGCCTTCTAGAATACCCTCTCTCTTTTTTTGCGACCGCCTTCTAGACTACATAGAATGCACTGCACGGTCTGTCTATATACAGCGAGTCCTTTTTTCTTGCGTGGAAAAAATGAATGTACGACAATACTACACACTTGCGACGAGGCCTAGACCCATGATCCGTCTCATCTCCCCACCGACCAACGCGACTGCATCAGACAAGACAACTCAATGGATCCGCTCGTGAAAGTAGTTACATATTCACGTTAATGTAGAAACACATATTCTCGTGAAATTTATCTCGAAATGATAGCTACGCACTTGAGTTCCATTGCCAGATCATCAGACTAGACGACATATCTCATTAGTGATGAGATATAACTGCTATCGCCTTTCAGATTGTTGGGCCCACATGCATCCCTAGATCGAGAATTTAAATAATATAACACGAGTTATATATCACAAAAAGATGCCCTTAGAAACTTCAAATGTTATGATTTTCATTGTGATGTACAATTCCTGCTATATTGGTCGAATTTGTTGATATGTGTCACCATTACAAATCAGAAAAGAGAGAGTAACAGACAGAAA